>NC_056732.1:1162322358-1162539858 GCF_019279795.1 Protopterus annectens | reverse complement strand
CCTGTTCATTATGCTCTCACCACTACACTATTGCTGTGCTGCTTTTTTTGCATATATATTCCTTGTTATCCTCTTCAGCCTTTTCAGCTGCTTTAACCGTAGCTAAGCAGTAGACAAACCCATGCACCTATGGTTAGTTGTACTCGGGGTTTAAAAAAAATAAATACAAGGGTTTCTTCATTTAATTTCAATGTACTGTTGCTGTTGAACACATGGGGACTGTTGGTGGGAGTATGCGGACAACTATGAGTGGTCTCGCTCATTTATTTACACTTTCTTCTGTTCTACTTTGCAGGGTCATGTTTATTCTGAGAGCTCTGCTCTCAGACACGTCTCCTGCACTCATCCACGCTTAGTGTAGGAATTGGAGCTCAGGCAGCGCACCTTCATTAATATGCATGGTGCGCTGCCATCCTCCTCTTAAACTGCCGCTTCCATGCAGAACTAGATTAGTCTTGCATGGAAGATTAGTAAATCCGGGGGTCAGTTTCTATAATAAGTGTTTTCTTGTTTTTTTTTTCATTGCTATGTACAACTAACAGGGAGAAGGTAAGAGACAACAGTTTTTATAGTAAGTACTTGGGTGAGAAGAGTTTTTGTCATGTCCAATAGGTAGTGATAGAGTAAAAAGGCAATGCATTTGGAGCATGAAAAATTATTACCAGAGGAGTTTACAGAGAACTTCTGCAGGATAGCTAAGAAAGGGTTGAAATGGTAATACATTTTTGATCTTGGAGAAAGGTAATACATATCATTCCAGGTATGAATCAAGAGCAGTGCCATTCACTGTTTAAGTAGTCTTTTAGAAAGAGTTTGAAGGACGGGAAAGCAGTGTTTGATGGTTGTAGGGATAGAATTCCAGCCTTTAGTGAGATAGTAAGAATAAAGAGAGTATCTTGCAGATTTGTAGGCTTTATGTACAGGGAGTTATACTTGGTCATTTGATATATTCACAGTGGGTGTCCGGGGAATATTTTTATAGGGTTGTGTTTAAGGAAATATAGGTGGCAAGATTGTGAGAAATCGTGTAGTTGGGTCGTTCTAGCCAGCTGAGAGCTGTTACTGCACCAGGGTGATGGGGGCAACAATGAGTATTGGTAGCAAATGTGGTGACTATTGTAACATTATTGGAGTTTTGTATAAGGGAGTCCTGGAGGTTTGTGAGGATGAGGGGCACCATAGAGAAGGGAAAGCAAGAAGTACCTCCTGGTTTGAGTCTAAATGTGGAGTGAAGAAGTTCATGGCTCTGTAGAGTAGGCCTAACTTTTGATATTTTTTAATGTCATTTTATATATGGTAATGAAATTTAAGGATATCATCTATTGTCATAAATAATAGTTTAGTCTGAGAGGTCTAATCAATGTTAATGAAGGGAATATATTTTGACTTTTTTTTGTGGGACTGAGCTTTGAGAAAGAAAATTAGTAATTTGATCTTTTGGGGATTGAGCAAGAGTTGAGAGTTCTGCAGCCATTTTTGTTAGCAGTAAAGGATTCTTGGGGAATTAGTTAAAGATAAGCTAGATTGTTTGATGAGCATATCAGGGATGACTCATCAGCATACTGTATGAGAGAGGCATGCTATGTGCATGTGTGGAGTGTGTCTGTAAGAATATTAAAAATGAGGAGACCAAAGATTGATCCTTGTAAGACACAAGTATTGACAGGGAGGTAGGGTTACAGACTGGACTTCCATTACTCTGGCATCTATCATTAAGGTAGCTCTGAAAACAACTTAAAGTATCTGGTGTCAAACCTAATGAAGAGATTTATGCTAATAGTTTAGTATCACCGACCATATTGAAGGCTTTTGATAGATCAAGGAGTAGGGCAGAAAGGAATTTACTACTATCCCTGGCTTTATTGACTATATCAGTGAATGTAAGCAGAGCTGTATTAGTGTTACAGGATGGTCAAAAAACATTTTGAGTTAGAGTTAAAAGTTGTTCCTTGGTGAGTTAGTTTAGAAGTCATTTATGGATATACTTTTCCAGTATTTTTGAAATAGGGGATAAGATTTCTATTGGTCTAAAATGTAACTATCCATTGAATTTCCTCCCATGTGGAAGGGGATGATGTATGATTTTTTTCCAAATTCTGAGGACATAAGCTTTCTGTATAGATCTATTTATGTCAATCAATATTGGATAGATGATACTGTTTCCTGTCATTTTATGAAATTCACTAGTTAAGTGGTCTGCAGAGGTACAGCAGATTGTTAGTTTGCTTAGTAGTTGTTTTATATTAAGTGTAGGCACAGGTTGTAAGATGAATGTAGAAGGAACTTGAAAATGTATAGCGTGCAGATAGGTAAGACAAAATATTTTTTAATAGATGATATACAATCTACAGTATAGTTAAACTGTGTACCAGTGTCAAGTGCTATACAATTTAGAGATGGGTCCAGGCTGCAGTATTTCTTTAACGGTTCGATGTTCTTTGGTTAAGTTTTGCTGCTGTTCTAGAAATCATTATAGTAAACTTTTTGTTAAGATATTATTGTTATTATTATTATTATTATTATTATTATTATTATTATTATTATTATTATTATTATTATTATTAACGTTTTGTAGTTTTGGAGATTTAGATGGTGTTTTGTTTCTTTGCCCGTTTCTCCAGGCTTTGTCTCTGTTCTGCATCATCTTTCTTGTGGAATAGGTTAACAAGGATATACCCTTTGTTTTCATTCTCTTATTTTTATGGGGTGCTATTTGTTTATAATATTAAAGAATATTGGAATATTGGGTTAAATTTTATTTTGTCTTCATCTAAGTGGATGGTTTTTATTATAATTGAGAATAGTATGGCATTGAATATCTGAGGGATAAAGTTAGTTAGTTTGCAGATGCTTTTGAATGCTTGTTGTTTTGTGGTGTTTTTTATTTTCAGCAAAGGCATGGAGATAATTGCTGAGGAAATTTGGTAGAGTGCCTGATGCAATAAACCTAATTGAATCAGAAACTAGAATCCAGTCCATATCAATTTTAATCTACTTACCAGATCTTGTGTTGCATAAAAATGATATCATATAGAATCAGGTCAGATCACAAAAACACACTTCTACTATATACACTTTCACATCATACTCAAATGTTAATTCCACCCCTAGCTATCATCTACCTAAATTCCACAGACTATCTCACCTCACCTATCTCTTACACTCAGACAAAAAAAACAAAACTTCTATCCTTTCTAAAGAGCAACTTTATAACCAAACTTGATAATCCTACCTTACAAGATGATGACATCCACCCCAACCCTGGCCCTATCTACCCCTCTTCTCAAAGCTGCTCATCTGACCTAGGTTCATAGGTTCATAGGTTCATACTAGGCTATCTGCCCGAGGGCATTTATAAGCCTTGCCCATAGTTTTGTGGCTTACGCCACCCCTTTAGTTTGGAGAAACTATGCCCATTATTTTGCTGTGCCTCTGTTGAGCAGTGACACTGAGGTAACCCCTGGGGTGTATCTGCGATCTCCCATCTATTGGTCAAGATTCCTCTTGAACAAGGCCAGCGAGGTGCTCTGCCTCACATAAACCGGGATTTTGTTCCACAGCATAGGGAGTCTTTGGGTGATGAATCTATCCCTCCAGCATGTCCTATTAATAACCGTGTCAAGGTTTAAGTCTCCCACCCTTGTGGCTCTGAGGGATCTAGATTTTTTGAGATGAAGCATGTTCATCAAATCTGGGTTTGACATGGCCTTGTAAGTCAGGCATAGGTCACCTCTGAGCAAGCGGTAAGCAACTGAATATAACTGGAGTTCTTTCAGTCGGGCAGCATAAGACAGATTTTTGAGACCCTTTATCCTTTTGGTGAGGAACTTTTGTGGCCTCTCCAGCTGCTGCAAGTGTCGGGTCAGATACATTCCGAATGGGGCATTGTACTCAATCATTGGTCTGATGAGTGATGAGTATAGGGAGACTATGACTTCCCTTGATCTAGATGTGAATCCCTTCATGATAAGGTGGGCAATGTAGAAGGTCTTCCTAACTACTTTAGCAATATGAGTGTCGAATGAAAGGCTACTGTCAACCTCGGTTCCCAGGTCCCTAATAACTTCTTCTGTGTTCAGGGGATTGCCACCTATATGGTAGCTAGGGGTAACCTTATTTTTCCCGAAGGGTATGACTATGCATTTCTTGGCATTTAACTTTAGGCCATGGCTCTGGCACCAGTTATCCATTTCTGTGAGACCCTTCTGAAGGATATCTGTGTCGGATGTGTTTTCAACTACGGCCAGTTTGCAGTCATCTGCAAACTTTGTCAGCCATAACCCTCCTGTGTTTGCTTGTACTTCAGAAAAGTAGATGCCAAACAAGAGTGGGCCCAGGACTGAGCCCTGTGGGACACCACTTGTGACAGGCTTTGAGTCTGACATGGCGCCAGCAACTCTGACCCTGTGGGTTCTGTCACTCAGCCAGTTTGCAACCCATCTTGTAATGTATGGGTTTACATTTAAGTTGATGAGTTTTTCAATAATACCCAGTGAGGTATTGTATCAAAAGCCTTCGCCAGGTCTAGGTAGGCTGTATGGACTGCCTTTCCTCCAATGGCCTTGGTGACTGTTTCAAAAGTCAACCAAGTTTAAAAGGCATGATCTGCCTTTGACAAAGCCAAACTGGGTTGGATCCAAAGTCTGCAAGTTCCCTATGTCTTTATTTATGAGATCCATTATGATCCTCTCCATGGCTTTGCAGATAAGGCTTGTCAAGCTAATGGGACGGTAATTTCCAGGGTCGGTGGAGGCACCGCCTTTGTGGAGTGGGACCACAGTCTGGGTATGTATCCAGAGGTGAGACTAAGATTAAACAGCTGTCCTAACTGTGGGTTTAATTCCTCGTTGAGTTCATGGAGCACACAGCCGGGGACACCATCAGGTACCATGGATGCTGTGTTCTTTGCCTTGGAGAGCAGTTCTCACCTGGGCGTTAGAGATGTTTGGGGGCTACAATAATTTGGTATAGATATCTCTCCTTTAGGGGAGGGGAGAAGTTTGCACTGAACCTGTCAGCCAGTATGTTGGCAATGTCTGTAGGATCAGTAATCTTCACATCATTTTGAACTAATTCTGAGCATATCTGGGAGTTTCCTCCTAGGTTTCTGACATAGCTAAAGAATGCCTTATGGTTGTCTTTAGAGTCCTTAGCTATTTTTCTCTCAAAATTAGCTTTGGATGATTTTATGAGAGCTCTTAGTTTTTTACTTATAGTGGTCTTACCTTTTAAGGATTTTGCTCTATCTTGTAGTAGCTTTCTCCTTTTGTTGTAGAGTTTGTTTATGGCTGGGGTCCACCAGACTGGACGCTTGCCTTTGGTACAAAGAGTCTTTGTTTTGCTTGGGATTGCCTGATCCATGCAGCCCTGCAGGTGCTGGTAGAAGGCATTTGTAAGTGATTCAGCGGTTTGAGTAATGTTAACCGCTCAGGGGCCTTAAAGGAGACCACACTAGTCTTTAGAAGTGTGAAGTTGGCTTGAAGTTCTTTACTGTGGTCTTTTTCATTTCGGGGGGGCGGGATGAGGACCTCCAGCGAGATTAGTTTGTGACCAGATCTCACCAGTGAGGGGTATACTCCCGGCGTTGAACATTGTGCTCCCATGTTCGTGATGATGAGATCAAGTATGTTTTCTCCTCTTGTGGGGATGGTGACTAGTTGTTCCATGGCATTTGAGTTTATGAATTCCAGGAACTTTTGGGCTAGAGTGTTTGGGCTTGAGTAGTGTTCCCAGTCTATATTAGGGTAGTTGAAGTCACCTAGTATGATGGTGTTCGGAGATACATTTATCCCTCCAGTGTTTTCAGGAAGGCCATATGAGGTTCCTGAGTTTGCAGGGTGGCCTGTAACATGCTACAAATTGCAGAGCAGTCTTGCCTATGGTTAATTGCACCTGGATGGTTTCCGATGCATTGTGCGATGCCACCAATCTTGAGGTGTGGGTGTCCTTGATGAATATGGATACCCTCTTCCTTTCTTGGTATTGTCCGGGTTTTGGGGCCGAACGCATGATATGAGGTAAAACCTGATAGTGCTGGGGTGCTCTCAGGAGCCTTGAACCAGGTTTCTGTCACAGCACAGACATCGATGTTCTCCATACTGAGAAGGGCCTCGAGTGCGTGCATCTTGAGGTTGAGACTTCTGGCATTGAGCAGCATTACCCTTAGTTTTTTTTCTTTGTTTTGTTCTAGGGTGGTAGGTTTAGAATTTGAGCCTTGCCTAAAAAAGGCACTATGGGGGTGGCAAGAGCCTCAATAATAACTTCCTCATAGGGCACCTTAACATTCAAAGTATAAATAATAAAATACCCTACGTCCATGCCCTCTTAGATATCCATTCTTTTGACATTCTATGCCTCTCAGAAACCTGGCTAAACCCAGGCACTAAAGATTCTGAGATTATACCCCAAGGCTACAATATAGTAAGACATGACTGCTTAAAACGTAAAGGTGGTGGAGTAGCAATTCTTTTCAAAAATCAACTTAACATCTCTACTCTACCAGCATGTCCAAACCAAGATAGCAAAATAGAAGCCATCATTACTAAACTTCAACTTAATGCTAAAAAAGCCCTTTATATTATATGCTTGTATCTTCCTCCCGGTAACAATATTCCGATATTAGAAGACTTTCTTAGCTGGGTTTCTACCACCTACCCCCAAGAAACTATAATTCTTGGCGACTTTAACATAGACTGGAATACTATTAATGCTGAAAATCCCTCCTCTCATATTAATCTACATGGTTTCACCCAAGCTATTACCTCGACTACAAGAGTCAATAAGCCCAGTAAGAGAGAGAGTATATTAGACTGGATACTCACAAATAAAGACAACAAACAGTATAAAGTAGGTACTATGCCAGACGATGTCAGTGACCACTCCCTAACCTACATTACTAGACAAAAATCAGAATGTGTTAACCTCCCAAATACAAAGATAATTCGCTCTAGCAAGTATTTTAATATAGACCTTTTTCGAGCTGAACTCAGCGCATGCAATTGGAATTGCTTAAAATCAGTTCCTCTTGAGGAGGCAGTCTTATTCTTTAATACTACCTTCTTATCCATACTTGATATACATGCTCCAGAGCGTTCCATTAGAATGAAGACTAAAACAGCCCCATGGCTTTCCAATGATACTAAAAAACTCATTCTTGCTAGAAACAAAGTATGGACTAAATGGAGATGCCATAGAAACAACCCTGATTTACTTCACTTCCACCAGCTTAGAAATCTGGCTAAGAAATCAATAATCTCTGACAAGAAAAAATTCTACTGTGAACTTCAGGAAACTCATCTTAACAATTCTAGACAATTCTGGTTATCAGTAAATAGACTCCTTTCCCCAGGAATAGCCAAAACTACTTCCCCACTAAATGCTGACCCAGAAACCCCTCTCCAAACTGCAAATGCTTTCAACTCTTTTTTTTTCTGAAACTATTCAATCCCTAGCCAAACAAATGAACACTAACAACTCTTACACTCCTACTAACATAGCTAACTCCTCCTATAACTTCTCTCTAAAACCTATATCTACTTCTTTCATCTACAGACTCATTCACAAACTGAAACCTTGTACCCCTTCTGCTGACAAGCTCCCTTCTCTTTACCTTCAGAAAGCTGCCAAAGAAATTGCATACCCTATATCCATACTCATAAACAGAACTATCCAAGAGGGGACCATCCCTGACATCTGGAAAGTCTCTTATATTATCCCACTACATAAAGGTGGTAGCTCCATTGACTATTCCAACTTTAGACCAATTGCCCTTCTCTCACCCCTAGCAAAAATCATGGAGAAATGTATTCATCAGCAACTTGTGCACTATCTCTCTCTTCACAACATAATAGCAAACTTTCAGCATGGCTTTAGACCTCATCACAGTACCACCACTGCCCTTCTTTCCTTTGTAGATACTATCAACAAGAATCGCAACAACAATATTCTCTCTTCCACTCTTTTCATTGATCTCTCTAAAGCTTTCGACATGGTCAACCACTCTCTCTTAATTAACATTCTTGAATCTCTCTCTTGTGATAACCTCGCCATTAATTGGTTTAGATCTTATCTTAGCAACAGACAACAAGCAGTACTATGGGAAAACCACATCTCATCACTATTGCCCATTTCCATCGGAGTTCCCCAGGGCTCCATTCTTGGTCCACTTCTCTTCTCCCTCTTTATTAATGATCTTCAGACTGCAATCCTTCAAGCAACCTGCATACAATATGCAGGCGACTCGACCCTTCTTTGTTCTGCACCATCCACTACAGAACTGATCTCACTGACCCAAAATATCTTTAATACTGTAGAAACATGGTTTTCTAGACGGTTTCCCCTACTAAATGCCAAAAAAAACAAAACTACTCCTTTTCTCCCCCACCTCTCGGTCCCCCCCTTTAAACTTTACCATCTCCTCAAACAATGGAACTATCATCTCACCAGATCCAACTACAAAACTGTTAGGAATAACCATCGACAATAATCTCTCCTTCGATCAGCACATTAACAACAACATCAAGTTAGTTAACAGAAAAATAGGATCCCTATATCGAATTAAACCTTTTCTAACCCCAGCAGCTATAACCAAGATTGCACAATCTCATCTTTTATCAACTCTCCTATATGCCTCCCCTATTTATACAAACCTCAAGAAAGTTAATCTTAACAAACTTGCAACTTGCTATAACAACATTGACTAGTAACCCCTTTAGGACCCACCATTGTATAAACTAAAAACTACTAGACTGGCTTGAATTCCAAAACTACCTTATAATTCCTCAACTCACTCTTGCCCATAAAATATTACACCTACCTGACAACACCCCAATACTCTCTCAACTTTTAATCCCTTACAACAATCTTAACTCACTTTGCTCCTCTAGTAAACTCATGGCCAGATCTATAAAGTCAAACAACACAGCGGGTGATTCTCTTTTCACTAACACAGTAGGTAGAAGTTGGAATCTCTTACCTAGTGACATAACTCTGACTACATCTTTGCCACTTTTCAAACAGAAAATTAAACTGTACTTCCAAAATCACTGGCTTTGTTCCTGCTGTACACCATCTTCTCTCACTCTGTTTCTCCTCCACTCTTTTCATCTCTACCTGATTCCAGTTCTGATTCTATTATTTTTAGAGATTTAAGTATCTACATATTCTGTACAATTGTTGCTATTTAAGAACTGTACATTTTAAAATTGCTTTCATATTGTGAGTATCTTTCATTCATTTTGTTTCTGTAATTCTTATTTAGCTATATCTTATAGTAATCAATTTTTATGTAATGTACCAGTATATAGTGGAGCTTTTCTCCTCGGGCCTCTGCTGAAAATGGACATGTATCCAACCAGACTAGCCCGGTCAACAAATGTAAAATAAAAAATAAATAAATAAAAATTTAGTTTTGTATTGCAAGCACAGATCTCCTTCAAGAAGTCGGTAGGATTCTGTAAGCAAAGATATATTCTTACTGTTTATCAGAGTATGTCCTTCTATTCATTTGTAGAAACATTTCCAAGAAACGTAAACCAGTCTGGTGGACCCCTGCCATAAACAAGCTATACAATAGAAGGAGGAAACCAGTACAGAAAAGGGTAAAATCCCAAGAAGGGAAGACATCCCTAATCAGTATCTGCAAGAAACTACGTTCCCTCATAAAATCATCCAAGCCTAGCTTCAAAAGAAAAATTGCAATGGACTCCAAAGATAACCACAAGGCATTCTTTAGCTATGCCAAGAATCTAAGTGGCAATTCTCAGATCTGCTTGGAGTTAGTGTAGAATGACACAAAATACATTGAACCGACTGATATAGCCAACATCCTGGCAGACAGGTTCAGTGCAAACTTCACCCCCCTCTCACCCCCAAAAAGGCCCATAACTATACCAGAAGAATGTAGTGCCCCTGAAATCACAGACTTTCAGGTTAAAACAGCTCTCTCCTTAGCCAAAAACACAGCATCAATGTGACCGGATGGTGTCCCAGGCTGTGTCCTACACAAGCTCAAAGATGAACTAACCCCTCACCTAAACACACTGTTTAAACTCAGCCTCTCCACAGACTACCTGCCCACAGAGCAATGGTTATTCTGCTCCACAAAGGTGGAGCCACAAAGGACACAAGGAACTATTGCCCTATAAGCCTGACTAGCTTGGTCTGCAAAGCTATGGAGCGCATCATCATGGATCTCATTAACAGAGACATTTGGAACCTCCAAACACTGGACTCTACCCAGTTCAGCTTTGTTAAGGGTAGATCATGCCTCCTAAACCTAGTGGACTTCTTTGAGACAGTTACCAAGGCTATAGATAAAGGAAAGGTGGTCCACACAGCCTACCTAGACCTCGCAAAGGCCTTCAACACCATTCCCCACTCAGGTATTATAGACAAGCTCACCAGCCTGAACATAAACCCCTACATCATGAGATGGGTTGCCAACTGGCTCATGGACAGAACCCACATGGTAAGAGTTGCGGGAGCTAGGTCTGACTCTAAACTGGTTACAAGTGGTGTTCCCCAGGCCTTAGTCCTAGGACTCTTCCTGTTCGGCATATACTTCTCAGAGGTACAGGCAAGCACAGGAGGACTATGGCTGACCAAGTTCACAGATGACTGCAAACTAGGGGCTATAATTGACTCTCCAGCTGACACAGACATCCGCCAAAAGGGTCACACTGAGACAGATACGTGGTTTCAAAACCATGGCCTCAAGCTAAATGCCCTTTGGAAAAAACAAAGTACCCACAAACTATCACATAAGTGGTAGCCCCCTAAATACGGAAGACGTAATAAGGGATCTGGGGACCCAAGTAGATAGTACCTCTCCTTTGATAATCACATTGCCAAAGTGGTTAGAAAATCCTTCTATGTGGCCCACCTAATCACAAAAGGGTTTACATCCAGATCGAAAGAAGACATTGGACGCCTCTACACATCACTCATCAGACCCATCATAGAGTACAATGCCACATTTGGGATGTACCTTACAAGACACCTGCAACAACTGGAAAGACCACAGAAGTACCTCACCAAGATCACTGGCCTCAAGCAGATGCCCTATGCAGCTCAGCTGAAGAAACTCCAGCTGTACTCGGTTGCATACTGCCTACTCAGAGGTGATCTCTGCCTGACATACAAGGCCATGTCCAACCTAGAATTGATGGACATGCTCCACCTAAAGAAACCATATCCCCCTCGAGCCACATGGTCCAGGGATCTAAACCTCACCACAACAATAAATAGGACATGCTGGAGGGATAGATTCCTGTCCCAGAGACTTCCCATGCTCTGGAACAAGATTCCAATCTACATTAGGCAGAGGTCCTCGCTAGCCCTCTTCAAGAGAAACCTTAACAAGTGGATGGGAAACAAAGTTTACCCCAGGGATCACTTCAATGGCTCTGCTGGAGAGAGACACAGGGAACTAATCTAAGGGGGCGGCGAAAGCCAACACATTCTGGCTAGGCTTATAAATGCCTTCGGCAGATAGCCTAGTACCTACCTATGAACCTATTTGATTGTTCTCAAACTTTGTTGGCTGTATTTTAGGTCTGCAAACTGCAGTACTGGATTCTCTTCCTGACCTTATCATGTGTTATATATTAGGCTGCAATTACTTCCTACAATCCGCTAGTAAAGCAAATAAGCATGATATGTGCTACATAGTAAGCCTTTCCATCATTAAGATCAGTATATCCTTCAAAACTTAATTGATTGCTAGTAATCATTCTTAAAACTTTAATTTCATTTTCTGCCTTTAGCATCTTTGGATTCAATTGGCAGTAAAGTATATGTTTTTCCTAAAGTTTGGCAGTGTTACATCTAGTGGTGGTAAGACTGAAGCTATTGTTTTTGCAATATAATCAAACTTCACTCAAGCCTTCTTGAAGTACTTTTGCATCCTTAGTGGGCATAATTTTGTTCTTGATTTATTCACAATTTGCAGATATCTTTGCATTGTTGCTAATTATAAATTTCCAGCCATGGCACTCAGAATGTCTTTCCTCCCATGCTAATTGCCCATTGTGGGTTAGTCAATTAGTGTAACAGAGAGAAATCCCATTTCAGACACATGGCATAGTCCCAATAAGAAAGGCTTCCTTAGTAATTAAGTGTTGTTTCTCTGAATTTACCACAGTTTTGTCAGACTTGAGAACACTAATATTCTCCCTTACATCACATTAGCAAAGATACTCCCTCACACACATTCAGTCATCCATATACAAACTCACAAACAGACTTCCAGACATTCCCATACACTCCAACAAGCCCCCTTACACTTGCTGTAATTCATGGAAACTCTTACCCATACCAAACTCTTACCCATACCTGCTTGTACTCTCCAATGTACTTACATACTGAGACTTACAATTCTCTACCCAGACCCACTAGTACATCCACTCAAGCAGGCACATACTCTTTCTCTCTCTCTCTTTTTCTGTCTCACACACACACACACACACACACACACACACACACACACACACACACACACACACACACACACACACACACACACACACACACACAAAATAATCTTCTTGCAGCCTTATTCATACTCCTGTAGACACAGACACATATTTACACATACATATACACTCTGACCCACATCCCGACACCCATAGCTTTGCTAAGTTACCTGAACCATAAGTACTCTCATCACAGCTTTCAACTGTCCAGATTTTCACAGAATGTCCAGATGTGTGGCTCATGTTTTTGGTCCAGTTCTCATAAAATTGCATTGTTCTGACAAATCACTGTCAAATCATTGAGGATTGAAGTCAGAAAATAATGGCAGATACTTAATTTTCAGACTTCATATCCTTCAGAAAATTCAGGCTAATGCAACAGCTGTTATTCTGTCAACTTTCTAAGCTTGTAAGAGCAATAAAGTGTCCCTATTTGTGGACCCTTGTCTCCCCATTATTTCTGGCTTTATCCAGATTTCTTGCTCTAAGGGGTTGACAGGTATGACTCTCATAGGAGTCAACAGATAGATACAATTTAATGAGTGTTCAGATTTTCCTCTCAGAGTAAAAATAAACTCAGCAGAATGGTTAGGAATCTTGCTAAGTAAATCAGAAGCCATGTTGTGGTAACTTACAATATTCTCATGTTGAGGCCACTCAATGGGGTAAACCTGACCATTATAACTGTATGTGAATCTTACAGGCTTAGCACAATGCAGAAGCCTTTTTTAGATAAATCTTACACATTATGATGTCTTTGTGAGTCCCAGGGTACTTGTAGTTAAATCTGAAAAATGAAACCAAACAACAAGCCTCAAGGAACAGAACTCGACTGGACTCCAGAATAAATTTAGATTTAGATATGCAGTCTTCTATTATTGTCTTTTGTGGTTTCCACAGCCACTTTCTATGATCAAAATCAGTAGCATAATTTATCATTTTCATGTAAAGTGACAATATAACCATTTCAAAAATGACATCAGATTAAGAAAGGATGATATTTCTTTAATAAACCCATATAATTGCTCAAGATCAGCAGTATCTATGAGCACAAGCTTCATTAATACCCTGCCATTATGGCTGCAGATAAAATAAGTGAGAACGCTAGGTCTGTCATCACTAGGACATCATGTAATACCTATATTATAAATGGGACCAAAAGAACCTGATGTCAGACTTCTTGAACATGATTGATTGTAATAAATGCATTCTTCTTCACTGCAGCTGACCATCTGCTACCACTAGCTCCTGTCTTCAGTCACTTAGTCTATGGGCCAACTTAGCATGGTCATGAGCTCAACCTGAACCCCCCCCCCCCCCAGGCTGCTGAAGAGATCAAGAATAAAGAATAAAGATAAAGGATCATACAGCTGTTGGAGATTGTACCATGACTCCCTCCCTTTTGCCAGCTCTGTGATCAGTTTCCTAGGGAGGTCTCTTCCCCAGGCATCTCTTCCATCACTACCCTATGGAAGTACATGCATGTTTTCATGCATGTATAATTCCCTAACTAGACTAATCATGCAGCACAGAGTGGGTCAATCTTCTACTTTGCTTATCGTAGCTGGCCTCAGCTGCCCCCCCCCCCAATATAGGTTAGCTGACATCAACCTCTGACTCCCACCCTCCCTCTGCAGTTGTAATGAATTCATTAGTAAGAACATGTAATGGGCTCAGTAGATTATTCACTATATCATACTGGAATTGAGCAGATTCAGAAGCAAGGGATTCCCTTAACAGAGCCATACAGTTTCCATTCTAATAGTGTAAGGTCACCAGTGTCTCTAATGATGAGGAATAGAAGGAACCAATAGGAATATTGTAAGTTACCACAAAGTTTTTATTCTTATTTTATTATTCTTAATGGACAGCATTTTGTCCACAGAGTTAGAAGTCTACATCACATGGGATCACCCATTACCAGCAGTCCAAAAGCTAGACGCGAGAAAACCATATTTAGTGGTCCATGAAAAGAAGACAAAAGTAATATTGATCATTGAAATCGCTACACCCAGTGACTTCAGTGTCTTGCGTACAGAGAGACACAAAGTCATAAAATAACAGGATTTGTAGGTAGAAGTGAGAGCAATGTGGAAGAAAGATACCAAGACAGCTCCAACAGTAGTAGGAGTAATGGGTCTTATAAAAAGGAATCTACAACAGCACTTCTGGCTGACATCAAAAATTGAAACAATACTAATTTCATGAACTTTAATTGTACTTTGACTTAAGAATGGGGTCTATTTCTGTCATGGTATTAGAAATCCAAAAGACTTGGAGAAATTAAAAAAAAAATTAGAAGAGATTAGTTGACAGGTGTATAATAAATTTAGTCTTAGATTTTTGAAGTTGACACAGAAGATCACATATTATGACATTGCTCATTAAAAAACTGTTGAATTCTTTGTTTTTATTTAGCATTCTGATGTGATTAACTTTTTCATCCTCTGTTATGAAAGCAGTCTGATATAACTGATTAATTCCTTTCTATATTTAAGTGAGATTTGTTTACTAACTTAAGGTTGCTTCTGAAAGTGGTATACCATCTTCTTTTCCATTGCATAGTTTGGCATTACTCTTTCTCCATTGTGGTTTATTGTTTAGACTGCTAGCAAATGTACTTCTCATTAGTATGGTTATTTAAAAGTTTACTAAAGTGCTCCTACATTTAACAAGTGCTGTGTTGTATAATATGTGAGACCACTGCTCCCCCTTCATTATGCATGTTAGCCCTAACCCTGCCCTAACCATAACATGCAGCTTACCTTAAAAAACCCTTCTCATAACACTATCACTACATAAGACAGCTTGGACGCTTTCATGTACGTGCACACACACACATACATGTGCACATATGCACACACACGCAAACACACACAAACACTCATACACACACACACAGACGCAATAAATCTGCTCTTTACCTAACCCTTACCCTAACCCTAAAACACACACACAATTACACAAAAACTGTCTGCCTCAACACTTACCTTTGTCAACAAACCAGAACTCACCCACACTAGTATTCATGCAAATGCTCCATCACTCAGTAACAAGATCAACATACTAGTGTCACATACATGTGCTTCATACAGGTCATATGCAACTATATATATGTGTGTGTGTGCGTGCGTGCGTGCGTGTGTGTGTGTGTGTGTGTGTGTGTGTGTGTGTAGATATATATATATATATATATATATATATATATATATATATATATATATATATATATATATATATATATATATATATATATCTCGGGGGATTTAATTCATAAAGACTGCACTGTCCCATAAACGTTTGCTGAACACCATACCTCATACATGGGCTGAAGAGTAATGATATCATAATAAGAAATCATGCTACTTCTTCCATTATCCACAACCTAAAACTTCTGATTGTGAGTCATGATATAAGTACTGCATTATGGGAATGTCATAATCCTGCACATTCTTCCATCTATCTATCCCTTCATCCATCCATCCATCCATCCATCAAACCATCCATAATCCCTTCTTCCTATTTATGCACACAGAGTTGAGGTGTCACATGACAAACATCTAGTATTCTGTCAGTCTGGTCAGATAGTTCAATGTGATTTTCTGCTCTTTGTATCAGTGTATTCATTCATCCAGCCAAAGCAACATTAATTGTTAATGCATATTCAATTTTATAAATTAGAACAATTAAGGTTATAACATTTTGTGATGTACAAGTAAGTGCAAATTACTGTAGGGAATTTAGTTGTTGCATTAATTTCAGTATGGTTATGAAAGGATAGAAAATCATCCATAAAAACATCTAACCACTATTTCTGTTTAAAGAGGGTATTGATGTTCTTCAGGGATCAATAATGCATAGAGGACATATTTGTGCTAACTGTCCAGGTCCATATTAATAGAAGTTATTTAGATCAGCAAGTGCCTTATGCATTTAGATGGTACAATGTTGCATGCATACATAATTATGTTTAACTGTTGTGAGTCCCAAAGTAGGATATTATACAGAGTGAGAAAAGTAGATGAGCAAGAACTGAATCCTATGGGAATTTCCTTGTGATAACACTTGTTTCATAGGCTGGACTGCTGCCTGCAATAGTAAAAGAACTGCATTGTAAATAATTCCTAAATTACTCAGTTAACTTTTGTCATATTCTGTAATCCTGGCAATTAACAGAGAGTGCCAACAGTTTTGAAGGTCATCAGTAGTCAACAGTCTGGAAGGCCATCTTTAGGTTGAGAAAACTCACTCTAGCAGGTCCCTACATTTTAAATGGTTACCACTATACAGATTCCTGAATTACCTTAAGTACCCACAAAAGCATCAATTTGCATAATACACTTTACTAAAGCATGCCAAATACCTGAAGAGTCACCAATTTACATTATACAGATTACTGAAGAAGTTTAACTACCAGAAGAATTACCAATTTACATTATATAAGTTATTAAATCAGATGAATCACTTGCTTATATTGTATGGATTACTGAAGCACATTGTGCAACCAAGGAATCTTCATCTTACATTATACCTATTACTGAAGCACATTATGTACCTGAGGAATCACCAACTCGATGCACTTTATGTGTCCAAGGAATTGCCAGCTTATGTTATCCAAATTGCTGAAACACTTTTGTACCTGAGGAATTACATTCTTACATTATAACAATATAGACAAACTTTATGTACTTGAGGAAGCAGTAAACTAAATTATAGGGATTATTGTAGTATATTACCTATGAAGCTACATTTTATAATTTACAGATAACTAAAGTAGTTTAAATATCTGAGAAATCACCAACTTGCATTATAAAGATTATTGAAGTACTTTACACAGTTGAGGAATCACCTTCTTGCATTATACAGATTAATAAAGTACATTAATTACCAGGGTAAACACTGATTTATGTACTGGTGGAGTCACCAGCTTACCTTATACAGATTAGAGAAGCCCTTATTTTTCACGTGTTCTGACCGTGCCATCTATTTATTCTCATTGGTGTTGAGCCAGCTCTCCTTATGCCTCCTTCCCTGTGTTTTTGCATTTTCTATTACTTATACTAACTACTCCTCATGTCCATTTTATGGGGACAAGACTGATGCCATCATTTACAACTGCCCCTTCTACTATTATCCACTAAAGTTATATTACCCTAGTTAAAGCCCCTATTCTGGTTCACATTACTTCCCAAATTGTACAAGGCAATAATACAGGGTAAGTATCCTGCTGTACTGGTTAGAGGTAGCAATAATTTCTAGAAGTAACAAATATACAGGGTGTTATTAACAAAGTGTCCAGCATATGAGAGAACATACTGTATGCTGTGCTACAAAATTGATAAATGCCATGCTAGATACTAGTGACAGTTTCAATGAGCTGTTTTCAGTACTTTTCTAATTTATCTCTTTTCTTGTCATTTCTTTTACTTGAACAGTATTACTTTACTGCTTGGTGCTGTTTAGTTTTCATTTATAAATTCACTGGATATGGAACTTGAATCTTTATTTTATTTTATTCTTTATGTGCTTCTTACCAGGCTGAGCAAGCAAAGGCTGATGGTTTGTTGCTTGACTGGTGCCAAAATATGTCAGATCATGCATGCACTCAAGTTGCTGAACAAGCCCAAGTATGACACTATCATAGCTCATGTTGGTGTCATTTAATTGAGGTGTACCTCCCTAGACTATATGAAGAGAGACATTATGGATATTTCAAACTACATGTCCAAGGCAGATATGGGCCTAGCAATGAGCAGCTTTCTACCTTCTCTAAGGAGGATGCTGCAGTACGAGAAAAAAAAACTTGATTTCAATAATTGGCTTAGTTATCAGTGTCATTCAAAGGGGGTCCAATATCTATCAGCGTGGGAGGATATGTTAAACACAACACACTGCTTCACTGGTGATGGCCTGCATCTATCTCCTCTAGGGTTTTAATTATTGGCAAAGACACTGCCTCGCACTTAGTGCTTTTTTTAGGCAACGCTAACCTGATAAACCTACCCACAAAGTGAAACAAGAAAAGGGAAATATTAAGGTTTTACTGATCAATGCTAGGAGCCTAAACAAGAAAATCTACTCCCTACAAGTCCTTCTCAACCTGGAGGTCATTGACATCTGTGTAATGACTGAGACATGGTTTAAAATAGAGAAGACCACTCCAGCTGTGCAAGCCTTTAATACCTCCATCATGTATAGCACAGTTACTGTGCTGAAGGTGAGGGGAGGAAAGGTGGATGTATATCATTCTACATCCAGAAGATGCTCACACTATGGCTGGTCATGTAGCATGATGCACTAGAGCTTTTTCATGTCCAATTAGCCATCAGGAAGGTCATGTACCATTTATTAACTAGCAGCAAAACTCCCTCTATAACACAAGAAAGCCACAATCCCTCTGTACAGGTGATCTAAGCTATGAAACTATAGACAGGGAAACCTACACCATCATCAGGGCACAAGCAGAGATTCCTTGACTTTGTGAATACAAATGCCCTGGAACAATTAGTCAGAGTACACACTACAGAGAATAACATCTTGGATCATGTCCTTACAAATATGGGAGCATATTGCACAATCCCTTGTGTATCTTCACCACTTGTTAGGTACGACAAAAAAGCACTCTCCTCCAAAATAAAATTGAAACAAGCGATCCTTCCCATTCTGTCCAAGGTACCATAAGAAATTTCTTTAAGACAAATTGCCTGCTCCTAAATGAAGCACTGGCAAGCTAAAAATCCCCACCAAACCTAGTTAGCTCCACTGAATACACAAAGAAATGTACACCACCACACTATATCAACATGTAAGCACCTGCACAGATACAGCTGCACCCTGTAGAAACAAGTGGAGGGCAAACCCCAGAAACAAACCCACTTGGCGGAATCATAATACTAACAGGCTTTATAATAAAAAGAAAATAATTTTGACCACAGGTAAGAAAAGTAATTCTCAGAATGTTACAGTCCTTGCCACTGAAATAAACAGAAATCACCAAAGCCAAGTTTGAGGCTAAAATAGCAACCCAAGTCCAAGACAATCACAAGGTATTTTTTTAGTTATGTTCATAATCTCCAAAGCACAATGCAGCAATGCATTGAGCTGAGTATGAGCTATGTTACCTACATTGAGGATTAAAATATAGCAAAGCTACTGGCCAATAAATTTAGCTCTAACTTTACCACCCCCGTCATCTGTCCCTAAAGATATACCTGAAACTTTCATGTAAATAGGCATGCTATTTAAGTTGCATCCAGGGATATTTTCTGGACCCATCAATACTGTATTTTTAGCTTTAGAAAGCACTTTTAAGAATTGTTTTTTTTTTTTTTTTGTGATAGCTGTTGGTGAGACAGCTTCAGGTTTATCTTCAGGGGCAGATGGAGGGGATAGTAAAGTTACTGCTAAATGTATCATCCAGTAGATTTGCTATATCTTTATCCTTAATGTAGGTAACATAGTTCACCATCAGCTCAGTGCATTGTTGCATTTTGTTTTTGAGATTACAAATGTAATAAAAAGATCCATTGTGATTGTCTTTGACTTGGGTTGCTATTTTAGTCTCACACTTGGCTTTGGTTGTTTTAGTTTGTTTCAGGTGCAAGAGCTCTAACATTCTGGGAATTACTTTTCTTACGTTTGGTCAAAATTCTATTCCTTTTATTATAAGGCCTGTTAGCACTATGATTCAGCCAAGTGGGTTTGTTTCTGGGGTTTGCCCTCCACTTGTTCCTACAGGGTGCAGCTGTATCTGTGCAGGTGCTTACATGCCGATATAGTGTTGTGGTGTACATTTCTGTGAATTCAGTGGAGCTAACTAGGTTTGGTGGGGATTTGAAGCTTGCCAGTGTATCAAAAACAGGCAGGATGTAAAACAAGGAGAGTAACAACAACAGCATATCCTTGTTTGTGCCATAGCAGTAACTTACCTTTGTTCCGCATAAAAGAACAGCCAATTCTTGTTTGTGCCATAATAGTAACTCACATTGCTTGTCCCAATGGAACAGTCTATGCTTATGTATGCCATAAAAGTAACTCAGCTTTGCCCCCCCCCAAAAAAAAAAGAATGGTGTACTCTTGTATGTGCCATAACAGTAACTCACCCTTGCTCACCCAAAAAAGCATTATATGCTTGTTTGTGCCATCCAACCTGCCCTTCAGTTGTTAGCAACTGCATATCATATTATTCCCAGTTAATATCCTCACACATTGTAAGGCCAATGATATAGAATGGCTTACACACTCCATGTGTCAGAGTACTGGTCAGATAACTGATGAATGACCATGAAACACAGAAAGGTAAGCTAGAACTGCATATTTGCAAGCAATAATCATAGCAGGTTGTGTGATCACTAAGTGCACTATGTCCAAATATAATAAATGTAATAAATGTACAAATAACAGTTTATGGTGTGATATCAGTGTGCATTCTGTTGCAGTTGATTTTGTGAAGAATGACTTCAGTTCTTTGCTACAAATCAATTTGTGTGCCATAGAGGAATAAGGCACCCATCCTGTTTTCCGAAGGTGCATTGGAGTCAGAGTTGAAATCAAGACCTATGTAGAAATATCTCATGTGTACTAACATTTTCTACTGTGTATGTCATAGACTACTTTTCCTTATTTCAAGTATTTTCCCCTATTTTACTGGATAAGTAGGTCAGTCAGAAAGTAGATGGACAAAAATAGAAATTGGATACATTCAATGTTATTGCCGGTGGCAGCAGGTATAAGTGTAGGTCTTGATACAGATGTTCCTGTGTTCTAGTACAGCATGTGCAACCTTTGTTTTACTGTTGTGACATTGCAGTTTATAGCAATGAAATGAAACATGAACAGCTGTTATTTGAAATCTCTTGTGGCAACATGTGTTAATGTAGAACTATCATACACATGGTCTTGGTTTCAAATACAGCATATTCCATACACTTTTACTTTTATTCATCTTCCTGTTATAGTCACACTCACTAATAACACTGGCATAGTGTATCTGTAACTTGGCATAGTGTATCTGATATTAATTATATGTATGAGGGCTGAGACACTAATATTGTGTTAGTTATTTCTTTATTTATTTATGTATTATTACATTTATTATCAAATGTATGATTGTGGATATACTGTGAACAGTATGCCTGTAAGTATATTTCTGTTCTATGGACCGCCATGACCTTCACATTTGTCAGACACACATACATAACTGCCTTTACATCAAATAACATTGAAATTGCATTGCTGATCCCCGTTGCGTACCTCTTACCACTGCACTCCATGTATGTGCGATGGTGAGCAGTGAGCAACAATTTCAAACAGTGTGCACACTCCCAGTAAATGAGATAACTGGAACTGGTGAGAAAACACCATTCTACATTGCTCTTGATTCGTGATAGACATGGCAGGTGTTCATGTTGAGAGTGTGAAATTTATGTCTCAGAGATGGGGTGTCCAGGATTGCATGATTGTTGTTGGACTCATAGTGAAATACCACCATGCCAGGTTGCTGCAGGGGGACTATTCTGGGTCAAAGAATTGGGATAGTTTGGCCTGGGCTGTGACCAGTGCCACTGGTATCACCCACACTGGTGAACAATATAGGCAGCACTACAGTGACCTCCAGAGGAGGAAGAGGGGTACCCTCAATGCTTGGATTGAGACATTTAGGACAGAGGACATCCCACAGATGTTAAGTATCAACTACAGAGAGTACTTGTAAGGCTTAAAAGTTGAATATAGGCAAGATGGGTATGCATAATGGCATACTGCTCTGTTCTGTTTTTATCCACAGCTGCTATGAAGGAGAGCAATGTTAGGACCCATGCCGTAGATTGGCGAGGATGAGGGAGGCATGTGGTATGCATGCATCAGAATAGTAGTGTTATTGTAGCATTAACAGTTAAAGAAAGCTTTTTTGGTATTTTATACAGTTGTATCAGATTGAGCATGCATATCTCAACTGTAAAAGCAAGTACAATAATAGGATCATAGGAGATTACTAGGCTATCAACCCAGAGGTCATTTCAAGCATAGCTGTTTCATCCCAATGTAATGCTATAGAAAATGCTTATGATTGCATTTAGTACAGTATGCATGCATTAGTCTGTAGCACAAACCAATAGTACAATATTAGACTTCAGTCAGAGGTGGTGGTTTCAAATATCACACTTCCCAACTATACAATAACTGCTAATTCTTCAGTTATGTGCAACTTAAAGATTTAAAGTAAGTGCTCTGTACCAGTGACACAAATGCCGTACTGCAAACTGTAATCTGGATAATTGGAACACACATATGTGCAATACATGCACATGTAAAGGAGTACTCGCTGCAATCTGTAGTATATTGTTCATCAATTAGGAGCTGCTAGTCTTAAAAGTAATAAATTATCTATTAGGGGGTGGTAGTCTTAAGAGTAAAGGTTAAGATAGAGTTAAATAATTATATTACTGCATTGTATGCTGCATATGAAAGTATTAATCTTATCTCCTTTTTTTCTCTCCCCTAACCCTTTTCTCCTTTTTTTGTTTTATTTTATTATATGTTCATAGGTTCATAGGTTCATAAGTAGTTACTAGGCTACTGGCCAAATGGTACCCTGGCTTTTGCCACCCAAGAAAATTATTTTCCTGCTCCCCTGTCAAGCAGAGCCACAGAAGCGATCCCTGGGATGAATTTACTATCTCCCATCCAATCATGTCATGTCATCAAAATGTGTCCATGTCATCCATGTGTACAGTATCACAAAATTCTCTATAGTGCAGCAGGGTAGGTGTGCCCCATAAGATCCATCTGCCCCCACTCCACTAGCCCAGGCACTGTTGCCCAGCAATATGGGAGCCAACCTGGTAGAACCACCTCTGCTGTGCTTGCAGTACCTGCCCCCTCAGGTAGTTCTGCTTCTGGGAGCAATGACAGAGGTGGTGACTTTATCATCCATGCTGAATTGCCAGGGATGGTGCATAAGGTTGTCTGCTGCACTTTTGTTGCATGTCTATGCTGGATGGAGGGGCTGCTTTCACTCATTTTACATTGGACCTGGAGGAGGAGAAGGAGACATTGACTGTTCCATCCATCCAGTGGCAGAGTGAGGTGACAGTGATGGCAGTCCTGTGAGTGAGGACTTGATTCTCACTGTCAACCAGCTTGATGTCCATGGGTCTTGGATGTCCCCAGCCTCACCCCATCCATGGTGTCTGCTGACATTTTGTGTCCATCACCATCCCTGCATCTTGTCATGTCTGTCTGCAATTGCTTCCTCACCTACCCAACTTACCAGATGCGGACATTCCTACATCCATTTCCCAACATTTCTCTCTCTCTCTCTCTCTCTCTTTCTGTCTAAGAAAAAAAAAAAAAAAGAAAAAAAAGGGCACCTGTCCTATTTTCCCCATTTCTTTTCTTTAATGCATTATTGCATGATGATGCACATCGTACACCAATGGTAAAGCAAAGGTAGTTAAAAGATTAGATACAGTTGTATTCAAATCCAGTACTATCTAGCCTCAAAAAGGAATGTATCACTTGGTTAACACCTGCTGCCACAGAGTCCATTAAGTAGCAGGTGTATTCCACAGACTCAGTATTAACTGTCATACTTTAGTAATGCTGCCACTAAAAGAGTTACATGATATTCCCTTATGTACTTGTCATTCTTAAGGTCTCCCTTTTGCCCATCTCGCAATGCCTCATAAAGAAGATAAGCATAGACAAACCTTCCATTCACTCTCCTGTTGCCCATGATTACGTTAAGCACTGCACTGCACAATGGCCAAAAAATAATAAATAATAATAAAAAATTGACAGATAAAACAAAATTTGCACACAAATGAAAATGAGGTTCGATGTTAATGAAACAGAACCAGTGAATTGTGTGCTGCTTACTTGTATTTCAAACCATGACAAATGTACATGTGACACTTTGTAGGCCTAACCTGACACACCTACCTTAAGTAAACATTCACAGTTACCATCCATACACTAAGGGAGTGCCTGCACAATATTTACATCTGCTACATGGAGTCAAAGATTTTGGATTCATCAATTCTAATGAGTTCAGACCTTAGTTGCATCTTCACTATGCTGACAGCCTTGACTCTGCACCAGAAGGCAACTGTGTAGTTAGGGAAACTGAAGGGGAGCCAAATTGTTTATGTGTTGAACACAGGCGAGTACTGATTTTTAGATGCTATTCCTGCATTTTGTCATCTACATATTGCATATGCTGACATGTAGCTATGAATAGTCTGTTTAATGCTTTTTATAATTATTTTGATAAGCACACACTTTTATCTCTCTGTATTATTATAAGTATACGGTTCATTTGGGGATGGGGGAGCAAAGCTGCATTTGTGTTATTGCCCAAAAAAGGATTTATGTTGCTATTGTTACTCTCCTTTTGTCGCATTCAGCCTACTGTCACTTGTTAAGTTCTGTACAAATATCACACATTTTAATTTTATTCTGTCTGTGTAGACTCCTTTCCATGGCTGTATTCCAAAAGCTTTGGAATTCATGTGGAACACCAGCATGAAGTCTGCAGTGTAGATTTACAGCTTGCTGAATAACTCCAACATTTTGCCTTTGTTGATTAGCATGCAATTCAGCTGCTTATGCAGTAATTAGCATGCCACAGTTTTTACCTTGCTTGTACAGGGCTGCATGCCACTACACAACTCTTACTGAATTTAAATGTTTTAGTCCCTGTGTGTGCATCATGCCATGGTACACACATGGTAGAAAACCACCATGTAGGCTTTACTGAATCCCACCAAATAATGTATCAGTTCAGTGTTCTGTTTTGTCATGGGTTGAATTCTCAAGTGTTATCTCTCACAGTTTGCATGCCCCAAATATATATAAATGGTTTACTATCAATTGTGCAAACAACAAGCTGTTAGCACATATGCTGCCAAAAATCAGGTTGTCATTCATACAATGTCAAGTGTATGGGGCTGGCGAACACATTTATGCAAAAGCAGTAGTGCATTTGCATAAGTGTGTTCGACAATTGTACAGAGATCGTGGTACAGTGGAGATTGGAAACTCATCCATATCCCAACTGTAGTCCGATCTTGGAGTTGGAATATATTATTAGCAGGGGGTGTGGGGGGTGCTGCCCTCCACAGGAGCTGTGCAGTGGGGCTTGCCCCCCGTGCAAACATGAGATATGTCATATAGGAGTTTGATTTACATCAGCTCCGATACAGATATCATGTGATGTTTTAGGTGACAATATCGACTCAAATGTGTCGATCATTTCGGTTGACATTGTGTAGGAGTCGAGATTCCAGGTTCGGTGGTTTATTTTGGTATTGCGAACGGCAAATGTTTTGCCTTTTGCAGTATTGATAGTAAATCTATATAAATGCATCTGTTAACAACACTTATTATTACCATCTCAATTGAAAATGTCATATCATATCTGTCTGTGAGAAGACTATATGCATGGCTAACATCCTTCGTACAAGACAGCATGGTCAGAGGTGGCAATATATAATTTCACATTTAACTCAAATATCGTCAAAAAAGCATTTGAGGAATTCACAGTGGAACATGTATAAATATGCTTAGTGTCACACATGGCCTAGACTCACTGCCATGTTTCACACTTGTAGTATACTTTGACTCAATCATACCCAAAATCTCTGCCATGCCTTTTATTTTTTTTTTCTCAGCTATGGTGCTCTTCCACTTTCACATTCCTGCATTCCTCCCCTTGTGTTCTAGCCTCTGTTTGCCTCCGTTCACCACTGTCCTATCAATCCCCTTCCACATGCTAATATGATCAAAAAAGGAAATCACACACAAAACACATGGACACTGATGGTCCATAAAATAACCCTTCAGATTTTTGTCCTCGGTATTTGCATGACACTTGGCATTGCACAGTACTGGCAAATGACAGTACATGGTGTTTCACAAACGATGACAAAAAATGAAGATTTTATCTTTGACTTGACTAGTATGGTTATCTTTATGGAAATATGATTAACTTTGCTTCATGCTTTAAATACAGACTGATAGCACTGTTAGGAGAAGTTTACTCTTACATGTTTATGAGGCTGCAGGATATACTGTACACCTTATGTGATGTTTCAATTTTCATTACTGTAATTAAAACTGGTGACTATATTCTCCCTTGTTTTAATCTTTTGTCACTGTCCCTTCAAACATGAGATTTTAACTGCATGAAGTATGAGTTCCTGTGTAGTCTTCTCAGACAATTCTCAGATTTTCAGCCTGTTTCTGCATTGTGTCAAGAGTTTGGATCCAGATGTAAGTCCAACTTTATTTAATGCTTTTCACATTAATATTATTTGTTGAACTGTCGTGTACACATGCTATTAATCCACCATTATTCTGTTTAAGTCTTATTCATGGTTCTACTATTATGCACTTGCTGCTTCCTATTGGAAAGACTTTATTGTACACAGTGTGACAGAATTTTTGTGATGACAAACCTAATATTAACAGAACACAAACATGCTCAGAAATGGTCCATAAACTAAAATATGTCTATCTCTCTGCCTCTTTCTCCCTCTCTCTCTGTCTACCCACCTTCTGTGCCATCAATATTTGTCTTAACTATTTGCATAAAGCCTGGCATTGGGCCACAGCAGTAACTAATGGGAAAAGATATCCTTTCATATGCGTTGTATCTCACACTTTCAATCAGACTTATTCTGTTGTATTTGCAGTTGATTCAATGTACTCTAGAGTGTGTAATTAGGCAGGCATTTAAATCCTGCAGTGACTGACCAGCAGGTGTGTCGTGTGTGTGTGTGTGTGTGTGTGTGTGTGTGTGTGTGTGTGTGTGTGTGTGTGTGTGTGTCTATACATATGCATGAGTGTGTGTGTGTGTGTGTGTGTGTGTGTGTGTGTGTGTGTGTGTGTGTGTGTGTGTGTGTGTGTGTGTGTGTGTGTGTATGTGTGTCTAATGCTAGATAGGGCTAGTGATCCTTCTGATCTCATAGGCACACTTCAACTCAGGAGAGTTTTATGCTGTGTGGGGACTACCCCATCAATTTAGTCTTGTTTTAACCCAAATATCTGCTCTGCATCTTACAGATGATATCATCCTTTCATATGTGCTCTGTCTCACACTTACAGGCAGACTGCACCTTTTGTGCTTGCAGTTGATTCAATGTACTCTAGATTGTTTTTTTTAATAGGTAGGTGTTCAAATCCAGCAATTATTCTCTTGAGTCGCTTGTATCTGAGTGTCTGTATAGGATTCTTAAGATAAGTATGAATGGCTTCACTCACAAGTCTGATCTGTAGATTTACACCAGGAGAGGGTTCTCCCACTATGCTTTGCACACACATGTAGTCATACTTCTCCTTTGCTGCTGGAGGTTGACTTAATATATACTAGAGTGTGTACTTTTGATGGGTAGATTTTCAAATCCTGCAATTACTCCCTTATCTCATTTCTATCAGTGTGTATGATGCTAGATCTAGGTACAAATGGCTTCGCTCCCATGTCTGGTCTGTAGAGTTCCTCCAGGAACAGGCTCTCAATTCACTTTCAGCTTCTTTTAGAACACACATCTCATTTACAAAACAATGATGATGTAATTATTTTAAATGTGCTCTAACTCATGCTAATAATCATGCTTCCTCTGTGGTACTTGCAGTTACTACAATGTACCATAGCTTCTGTACTTCGATAAATAGGTGTGTGAATCCAGCAATGACTTACTTGTATCTGTGGCTGTTTAATTGTGGAGTTAGGTAGAAATGGCTTCACCTCCAGATCTGATGTGTAGATGTACACCAGAAGAGGGTACTCCCACAATTTTGGCCCCTTTTAGACAAAACATCTGCTTTGCTATACACTGATGAGGCCATCTGTTTAAATGGGTTTATATCACTCTTGCAATAAAACATCTCTTGTAGCACCAGAAATTTATATATGTGCTCTCTTGCTTGTGGACTTAGGCAGGTGATTAAATCATAGGATCTCTAAATATTGTGAGTGTGCATTGCTACAGTCATAGAGATGACTGGAAAAACCAAATGGATGGAGCCACATCACTCACCCCCTCCCCTCAAATGTACACACCCATCCTCCTTTTCTTGTCTCATCAAGTGCTTGCATCCTGCTACTCAGTGACTTATGCAAATGTGTTAGCATATTTTAGCTTTAAGGCATACTCTTCTTCCTAGTAAAGAAGCTGTGTCTTTTTCCTGAGTCTGTATGTGTGATGGACATTTACTCAGGTACTTGAGCTCAGTCATTAGGATCCCAAAAGCATCAGGGTAAAATTGCAGCAAATCATACAGTGCAGCATACCCTAATCACCAACTAATACTACACCAAAACTCAGGCTGTACCTGCTATCTTATAGACATGAGAATACATTGATGACCGGTAGTACAAAAGTCTATTACGCTTGCATTCTCATGTAGACAACATAGATGACATGCTGTATTGTTACATTAATGGAACACAGCCCAAAGTTCATCTTTAGAGCTGTTCTGAGTAATCCTTTTTGTCCAGAGAGGATTATTCCTGGAAAATAATGACCATGTATATATGCAGTCCATTAGCCTCCTCTCATCCTAAAGTACAGCTCCTCTCGTATGTTGATACTGGTATTGCAAGCTATTGGCCATTGCACAAGGTACTGTCTGCAGTGTTTATATTGAACACACAAGTGTAGCAGCTCCTGCACTAGAAAGACTAATATAAAAGGCACAGTAGTGATGCAGGCAGTAAACACAACACTAACCAAAATGCAGGAAAAAAAGCTTAAAAAAACGCTGCTTCATGAACTTTAAAATTCAGATTTATTGTGATACAAACAGAAGACGTGGTAAGCACTTTCACCTAGATAGGCTTCTTCAGACCAAAAGAATTCCTCCTCTTGTACACCCTTATATGGCAAAAAAGGCACAAAAAACAGATAAACCATTAAAGGCACAGTACAACTATCATGGTATACAACATAAATGAAGTGCTTACTCTAAAATACATTAACCATAATAAAATAAAATAAAAACACCTATACCACTCATAAAACATGAATAGAGATGTATAAACACAAAAAACTACATAAATTCATACTAATTGCACAACACTAACAATAAATCCTCTCATAAAAATGCTCTCATAAAAATGCTCTCATAATATATGTAAAAAGCACAGTCATACATATCACTTCAATCTCCTGGACTTCAGGAAAGGTCTCAATGGTATTTTCTCATTCAGTCCAGGAAAAACATCTGTTCTAAGTCTAACAATCCATTTAGATTCAATACTCTCAGTTCTACCCCTCACCCCCCCTAAAACTAGTGTTTAAGATCTAGTACTTTAAAACGAAAAAAAGTGTGTGGAATCATTAGACAAGACATGTTTGGACAAAGCATTGACAGTGGAATGAATCCTGATCTGGTAGAGATGTTCCCTTATTTTGTCCCTCAGCCTCCTGTCCGTCTTGCCTACATAAAACGCAGAACAGGCTCCACAGGAGGCCAAATAAACAACATGTGTAGATTCACAGTTTGCATGAACTCTAACTTCATGGTTAGTGCCATAGACAGGGTGATAGAAATGAACATCAGTGTCTATGGAACAACAATAGTTGCAACTACCACAGGGTACAGTACCAGCAACCCTATCACCTCCACCATCCAAAACAGGATAACACAGCAATTTCTTTAGATTCGATCTATTCTTATAGACAAAGCCTGGGGCAGCACCCCCAATTTCCCTCACATTCGGATCCAGTGTTAACACACCCCAATGTGATCTAATCACATCCTTCAACCTCCCTACATCCTTAGTATAATATAAGGCCACTCTGAAACCATGGTTTCTACTCCCCTGCCAGATCACCCTGGAATGGACCATCATTGTCCACTACAGTCTCAGAGAAAAAAGGTGCAGCAGCTTGTTCCCTCAAATTAATGAGGTCTGACAATCCTCTCTCCATATTAGATGTCTGATATTCCCTGCTCTTAAACCTCTCACATAAATCCCTAACATCTGCCTCAAAACCATACTGACTGGGATTATACCATGACATCCTATATACCTGACCCCTCACAATATTACCAAAGATGTAACCTGGATGCATACCGTGTCTATGGAGACAGGAATTGCAGTGACACTCCTTTCTATACACTCCTGTGTTCAATATGCCACTATCCAATCTCTGAACGTAGACATCCAAAAAGGAAATGCAATTCTCAGAAACCTCATGGGTAAATTTCAAATATTGCGTTAGACCATTAACTCTCTCCAAGAAGAGAGATAACTCATCTTTTGTGCCCTTCCAAATGAAAAACACATAATCTACAAAACACCTATAAAACATCACGTTCCTCAAAAATTCACCTATACTAAACAAGAGCTTGGTCTCCCATGCAGCCATAAAGAGGTTGGCGTAGCTATTGGCACAAGAAGTGCCCATAGCCATGCCATCCATCTGTAAATAGTACTGAGAGCCAAAACAAAAAATATTGTTCTCTAACACAACTTCCAAAAACAAAGCTAACAGATCCACTGCATCGCTACCTAATCCAGACTTGTCCTTCAAGTAATCAGACACCAACTTCACCCCATCTCTGTTTGGTATCACAGTGAATAGGGACCGAACATCCATCATGACTAAGTAATATGGGAGAACTACAGGGACACATCTCACAGACTCATACAAATCCAACAAGAACTGTTTTGTGTCCCTTAAAATATAAACATTTGTGTCAACCACTGGGCACAGGAACCACTCCACATACAATGAAAATGGTTCCATGATCTACCCCCTGCTTGCAACAATAGGCCTCATGGGTGGATACACACTGTCCTTATGGATCTTAGGCAGACCCTGTATCACTGGCAGGAGGGGATCACTAACAAACAAATATTCATGCAACTCATTCGTAATAACATTGGTCTTAATCAAATCATCCAAAACCATCTGTATTCTATGCACATGTATGTCCACCATCTTATGTTCCACCAAACTGTAAAACCTTTGGTCTGATAACATAGACCTCATTGCCTCATCATAGAACCCAGAGTTCATAACTACCAGGGCACCCCTCCTTGTCAGCAGGTCTAATGACAAGGGAGGGATCACTCCTCAGTTGTTGTAGGGCTCTCCTCTGTGCATAAGTTAAATTGCCCTTTTGTTTACTAGACTTATCCACTCTCTTTTCCATGATCATTCTCAACTAGTTTACTGAAGGCAGCTACTAGCAGTGGTAAAATTGCCATGTACACACTAGGTTTCTTAAACTATTTCCCATCTAACACCTGTATTGTATCCTTAAACTCCAATCTAAATAAATAACTTAAACTGTACTAGAGTATCAACATAATTACTGTCACAACTAGGTATAAAAGTCAATCCCTATGATAGTACCCCTAACTCATCTGACGTGAGTGGGCAGGAAGAAATATTATGCACTAATGTCTCCCAGTTTTCTCCCACATTTTCTTGAGGATTTGGTTCACCTGGGCATCTGCTGACAACTTCCTCTTCGTCCTGCCCCCTGCTCATAGACCTCGATCTCCCCCCTCCCCTGTGAACTACATTGATGGGGAAAGGGTGATTGACAATCGCAGTACCAACATTGTCATGACTAGAACTATGTGCAGCATGCATAGTATGATTGGAATCCTTCCTCCTAACCACCAGTTCAAGATTCAGATTAATTTGAACCACACACCCCAATGGGTCAGTACTAATGACAGATTGGCCCAGTGGGGGGGCAGCAGTAGAACCCACCCCCACCACAGTCGAACACTCGCGCTCCAACTCAGCAGAAACAACTGCATTAGAAAAAGCCCTATCAAGGACATTCGAACCCTGGGGGACATTACTCATAGAAAATACATTACTAGAGCCATCACTCATACTTGCATTAACAACAGTTACATTCTTAGGAATATTAACATCCGCATTAGTATCATGAATTTGTCCTTTAGGTGCATCAGTCCATTGAGTAGAAACAGCGGCATTAGGTCCATGAACATTACTGTATGTCCTTGGCCAAGAGAAGACCTGGCCTAACCTAAAGTCATCTATGTCCGTCTTGAGCTTGTGCTGTTTTTTTGCCAGTAAGCTCTTTTCATATAACTGCACAGTATCCAGTGTAGAATCAATAAGCCTATCAACAACATCAGCTGGAAAATGACAATACAGCTCCTTCTGTTGTTCTCTAATATTTTTTTTTTTAACTCAGATTCTTCCAGTAGGATTAATTCATTCAAAAGTGACATATACGTTAGGCACTGGAAAAGCCAATTAATTTGAAAAGTTCACATCTTTGGTTGGAGACTTTATATTAGTATCAATGTCAATGCAATATTTCTGGGTTTTGTAGAATTATTAGCCTAATTCATACCACAGACATGAGCGTAAGCCTCCAGAATTCCTTACCAGCCTATGTAAATTGAGGAGTCCTGGAATCCTTTTCTTGAAAATGAGCTTTATGTTAGCAGTTAGGTACCTCATGCATGAATTGTTTTGGAATCTGGCTCACTATGGTAGCAGTTATTTTGCAAAGTTGTTGCTGAATGTTTTTGTATCATGTTTTATAACTGTAAGATAAAAGGTAATTCATGCAACAAAATTCTGTTGTACTGTATGACAGTGTCATTACAATTCTTTATTTGACGGGTAGAAATTGACAAATGATTTTCAGTTTAAAATGGTGAAGGTATTGTGCTGTTTGTATGACAAGTGCTTCTTTTGACAGTATTGTTTAAGAAAAAGAAGAAGCTTACTGATAAATAAGATCAAATCCCCTAGAGACTGTGGCATAAATAATAAGCTTTCTTTATTACTAAAGGTGCAAAATATAAATATTTAATACTAATGAACAATGCGCCTTTCAAGTCCGGTTACAGGCTCATAGTGATTAATGCATAGTGGCCAAGTGAACCACACAGCTCATGTGGACTCAGTTCTGAAAGATACATGGAACCACTTTGTACAAAGTAATAGGGCTATGAGGTAATTTGTGAACTCATTTATGTCCAATATGTTTCATCCAAAAATCCTAGCAGTGAGTACTGTTTGGCCAAGAATGACTGTTCAGAGTCACATAACATAGCATAGCAAGGAACAGCAAAAACTTTAACAGAGTTCAGGTACAAGATCCAAAAAATAGCTTTGCCAGGAAAGCACACAGGCTGAGAAATCAGTCACTCTGGAGCTGGTAGCTAGTGTACACAAGGAAGAACATCTGGTTGAATTGATCAGTCCTGGGTCCTCTTCTGTTTGGTATCTACTTCTCAGAAGTCCAGTCTAACACAAAGGGACTCTGGCTGACAAAGTCCGTGAACGATTGCAAGTTGGGAGCCATTATTAACTTCCCAAGTGATGTTGACATCCTACAGAAAGGCCTCACTGAGACCACCGACTGGTATCAGAACCATGGCCTTAAGCCCAATGCCAAAAAGTGTGTCATCATCCCTTTTGGGAAAAACCCAGTTCCCATAAACTACCACATCGATGGTAGTCCACTGAACACAGAAGGCATTACAAGAGATCTGGGAACATAGGTTGACAGCAACCTCTCTTTTGACCACCACACTGCCACTGTGGTCAGAAAGTCCTTCTATGTGGCATATCTCATTACTAAGAGTTTTGCTTCCAGGGAGAAAGAGGTCATTGTCTCCCTCTGCTCTTTCCTCATTAGGCCAATCATCGAGTACAATGCCCCATTTGGCATGTACCTCACTAGACACCTGCAACAACTGGAGAGGCCGCAAAAGTACCTCACAAAGAGGATTCTAGGCCTTAAACACTTGTCCTATATGGACAAACTCAAAAAACTCCAACTATACTCTCTCACATATCTCCTACTTAGAGGCAATCTCTGCTTGACTTATAAAGCCATGTCTGACCCAGCTCTGTTAGAAATGCTACATCTAAAGAAATCCGAATCCCTCTGCACCACATGCTCCAGAGACCTCAACCTCATTACCACAATCAACAGAATGTGCTGGAGGGACAGGTTCATAACCCAGAGAATGCCCATGCTATGGAATAGACTTCCCAAACATGTCAAACAGAGCACCTCATTGACCCTCTTCAAGAGGAATGTTGATGAGTGGATGGGAAATAGGAAATTCAATAACTTCCAACAAAGTGAAACAGAAAGACTCCTATAGCAAACAAGGCACTTTATTTAACACTAAAATTTCTTCCACGTTTTCATCTACTACAGCAGACTTCATCAGACAACAATCAATAAAATCAAGGCTCTTTTATAATGAGCTTAAATTACTTAGCCAATCGACATCACCTATTAATTAATACATTCATTAAAACAATCACATTAAAATCCTTTAAAATTTCTCTTCCCTGTTTTTAACACCCTAAATATTAGTGTATTGAAATAAAACAAGGTTAAAACGATTGAAGTTACAGTCCTATTCTATCTCAAATAAAAATCTTTAATAAAAATACATAAATCTCAAATATCTCAAAAACTTACGAAAAGCATTAACAGATTGGTATGTGAATATGTTTTAGATATTGTAAACTTAGCACCATTTACTGGCAAAACCCCAAAATGTTTATAGGGACAGGAGTTCTATCTAAAATTATAACTGAAAATAATATTAACAGCTAGTCCATGGGCATATGAAAAATCCACATGTGCCTGTATTACACTAAATTTAAAGCTTAGCAACTCTTATTTTTAATAAGGGTAAAATAGAAATATACCCATTGAGTCCCAGCTGTTTGCCTACATCCAATAAAACCTGCCAGTACAATTCTCTGTATTCAAGGCAGGTCTCCCATGGTCCCCCCCCCAATATCTAAGGGGATACTTTCAAGGACAAAAAAGCTAAAACTAGCCTGGCTACTTAAAATTGTGTGCTTAAAAAGGGCATTGGTATCATTCTTGTTTTTAATATTGTATGTATGTTCATAAATCCGTCTCTTTAATTTGCGCTCAGTTTTGCCTACATAAAATGAGGCACACTGGCTACATGTCACCAAGTAAACAATCCTCTCACTGTTACAGTTGTAATAATTATGACTACTAAGTGTTCTACCTCGGCTTGTCAATACAAGATTCTCCTTACTGACCACATATCGGCACTGTTGACACACCCCACATTTATATGTCCGCTTACGTCTAATTCCGGAAATCCCTTTGTCACCTCTATTGGCCTCCAAATAATTATTCAAACTCTTACCTATTTTATAAATAAACTTTAAGGGGCCTTTTTCTGGGAATGGCAAGTCAGTAAATCCCATAAATCTTTCCCATTCATTTTTCACAATTTTATTAAGACTTAAAATATTCACATTACATTCTGTAATAAATGCTCTACTAGCATCATAATTAACTGACCTCACTGTATTTTGCTGCAACACACTGGCTCTATCGTCCCCCAAGACAGGGCATAATGTTTCTCTTCTACTTGCCACTACTTCATTTTTAATATTGTTGATAAGTTCATCTGGATATCCCCTCTCCAAAAATAGCCGGTGTAAAAATTCACATTCATCTCTAAGATCCGTGTCATTCTTGAGGCACGGATAAATTGGCCCTTAACTATGTTCTTTTTCTGAAACTGGGGATGCACACTAGTGTAGTGCAAGTAAGAGTTGGAATACATATTTTTCCAAAAGACCTTGGACTTCACACTACCATTCCCTGTCTTTTCTAGCATAACATCTAGAAAATGTACTGAATCCCTGGAAATGGTATGTGTAAATTTTAAAAAATCAGTTGTGGTATCTAAATATTTCAAAAATTAATTTACAAATATCTAAAAGTCTAACATATTTGGTCCAACAATACCTGTATTCAGATTTGAGAATATAAACTTTTTCCCACCAAGCCAAGACAAAAGTGGGGGGCACAATTTGCTCCCATTGCATCCCCTTCAATTTGGTGAAAAAATTCCCCACTGAATTATAAAAAAATATTTTTGAGAACCAAATCCATAAGCGCCAAGATGATATGTAAATCATTATTGGAAATCTGGAATCCTCTGTCAAAAATAATTCCAACCATTCCAACCCCTTAGAGTGGGGGATTACAGAGAAAAGGTCCTTAATGTCAGTGGTGACAAAGATGACCTGCTGATAATCTAATTCCAAATCAATTTTCTGAAAAAGTTTCCATGAATCCTTTAGTATTTGTTTATTGTTCTGCCCATAGGACTTGAGCTTAATATCTTAGTATTTCATTAGAGGCACAGCTTTCGATCCTTTTGCAGAAACTATAGGCCTCAGTGGAGGGTCTAGGGGGCCTTTATGTACTTTTGGGATTCTGATAATATTAGGAATCCTGGGTCTGTCATTATTTAAATATTGATAAATATCCTTACTTATAAGCCCTTCCATTAGAAAGTCATAAAGGGCCATATCAATCTTTTTATAAGAGATGTTAATTTTGTTCTTCAATACCCTCCTATATGTATCAATATCCCCCAAAAGGTTTAGCATTTTACCTTCATAAATTACTGAACTCATGACCACAGCACCTCTGCTTTTGTCAGGCTTCATGATCCATATACTTTGATCAGCCCTTAATTGTTTTAATAATGTCCATTCATCCTTTTATAGGTTAAATACTTCTCTACTAGAATCCTGGGTAATATAACTCTTTCTCAATTAATGCCTCCAAGTTTCTCACTTGGGGATGGGTGGGAGGTTTGAAGATGCTTTTACACCTGGGATCCTGTCTCTGATGTGTAAAGGTGTTCCCTTGCAGTATAATATCCAAATTCATTTTGTGTAAAAAAGCTTAAAATCCATAATGTACTTAGAGACATCAACTTTAGTATGTGGAACAAATTTGAAACCTTTTGCTAACAAATTAAAGAATTCAGGAATAAGTTCATAATTGGAATAATTAAGTATGTTAATGTTACCCAAGCAATGTTTGTCTCCTTCAGTTGTAATATCATAATGTGAAGGGTCACTGTTCACTTACCACTCTACCACCCTTCAATATCTCGTGCACCCCCCCTTCCCATACCTCGCTTTGCTGCCGCACTGTACCCCTGAAAATACAAAGGGGCCTGCTGGTTCATGATCCTTTCTGACCAGCAAAGCAGGGGATATTCTAAAGGGTCATGCAAGGAGTGTTCGACTTCATTAGAACCCCCTCTATTTTGCTGTGGAAATACATTTTCATTAACCAGATACCCTTCATTAATACCAGAACTACCAAAAGATCTTTTTCAGGTCAGGGTAACAAGTATTAGTTTTATATTCATGTAGGTCCATTTCCATTTTTTTAATCTTCCTTTTAATATTAATATCACACTTCTCATCCACCATGTCAAAGACCTCATAATATTTCTTTTTCTCAGTATCCACTGTGAACATTAAGTCATTAGTAATATTATTGTTTAGTGCATCAATTTCAACATGCAGTTTACCAAGTGAAATCTCATTTTGTTTGACTGTTACCCTCACAATATCCAAACCACATTTATTGAAAATTTCAAGCAACTTATTGTAACAATCAGACCCTTTACTTATACTGCTAGGATATTTTGAAACTCTAAGCCCCTTGGGAACAACGTCCTTCCTAAGACATTCACATAAATATTCATTATCTATTTGCAGGGCTTTGTATTTCATAAGGAGCTCCGATAGTTTAACTGATGAGTTTTTGTATGTCTCTCTCTGTCCAACATTCACCTCAGCAGGTGCATTAACTTCAAAGCTGTTAAACTGTTTCCTTTCCATCCATACATTAAAATCATTGGGCTTGCCATCCCTTAATATAGCATTAACTACATTGTTACAGTCACCTGTCTGTTTTTGAAAATTCGTAGTAGCTGAGCCAGGAGAACCATCTCCATTTTCAGTGCATAAAATCCTCGGAACCCCCAAGTCCTCTGTATTTGATAAATCCACAGATTGTTGCAGTCCATGTCCAATAATCTGCCCGTGATTTTAGCATCTCGTCTCATTACCATGCCGATTGCTGTTTGCCATGTGCTTCAGTATCTCCTGGTTTCCTGGAAGGGAACAACTGCCGAGGATACAGCCCAAGGATTGGCTGATCACCGTAAGCAAGTCTACAAGCTGAGAAAACTGTCCAATCAGCTTTTGGGCTTTGCCTAAGTTGTCCCTCCTCTCAACATCCAAATGGACTGAGCTGTTGGAGCTTTCCATACCTCCCAAAAAAAAAAAAAAAACAATAACCCACAAAGATAAAGAGAGGAAAATCACCAGCAAAAAACAATAACTTCTAACAAAGTAAAAGAGAAAGGCTCCTATAGCAAAAAAGGCACTTTATTTAATGCTACAGTTTCTTCCACGTTTTGGTCTACTACAGCAGACTTCATCAGATGGCAATCAATAAAATCAAGGCTCTTTTATAATGTACTTAAATTACCTAGCCAATCGACGTCACCTATTAATTAATACATTCATTAAAACAATCACATTAAAATCCTTTAAAGAAATAGGAAATTTACCCCAGGGATCACTCCAGTGGCTCAACTTGACAGAGGCAGTAGAAACTAAGGTTAGGTGGCATGATGCCAGGTTAATCCTATAGGCTAGGCTTGTAAAGGCTCCAGGGCTATTAGCCTAGTACACACCTATGGACATATGAAATACTGTGCAGTCACAAGACATTAGACAATATTATGATTCTGTAGAGTGAAGTATTTGTGGCATTTTCTCCAGGTACTCTCAGCAGCACCTACACAATGACAAGTTTTATAGAGACAAAATCCTGTCTAGTAATCAAAGGGTATACATTTATTAAAGATAGGATATCCAACAGCCACATATACAATGTTGTTTGGAGAAACACTGTACCACATGCTGTCAGATTGCAGTCACACTTCAGGAGCAAAGGAGAAGAACCTCAGAAGAGGAATCTACAACACCATGCCCGCAGTGTTGATGTGGGGTGGAGGGGCTGATACATTCATCTCCAAGTTGAAAGATAAGGTGATATGTTGAAATGATAACCAGCCACTATAGTGTCTACATCCAGCTCTACTGAGGTCATGAATCAACTATTTATTAAAAAGTACTTCAATAAGACAGTAAGACCATTAGACATAAGGATAAAAATGCAAAAATGCCTAGAAAAAAATACACACCTAGTTTAAAACTTCAAAAAAACAAGCTGGAGTTTGTATGTGAGCATCAGGATTGCAGCCCCATGGTAATCATTAGAACTCTTCAGAGCCTGGTGTACGTGGGCATTAATGAGTCTTGGCTGATGCATGCTACATCCCCTACCTGATGCACCATCTGTCAGCTAGTAAACACACTGCATCTGAAGGTTGAAGCCATAAATTATAGTCTCCACACTGAAATGGTATATTCATGTTTGTGGCTGAGGAACTAGAATACTACAAAGCACTGTTAGGAATTATTGATGACAAAACTTTGAAAAAAGATGGATTAGCAACAGACTTAATCATTCTTATCTGATGTGCCATTTGTCAGCATGTAAACATGCTGCATGCATGTCAGAATGGAGGCCATAAAGGATAGCCAATACACTCCAAAAGTATAGGTGCCAATAGGACTGAAGAGCCAGCGATCCTAAAGCACTGTTTGAAACCATCAATTACACCAGCTAGAAGGAGGGTGTTGCACTAAGTGCAACCTTTATCATCCTTGATATTGTAAGAGCAGATTATAGCACTGTGGCACACTTGTACATGACAGGCCCATTACAGGGCCATATGTTTTATGTGTCACATATTCTAGAAGATAAGCTGCAGCTCGGACCGAAATATTCCACGTATCCTGACTACAAAGTGGAAATCAGTCAGCAACTTCTGTTCCCTCTCTCTTCACCCTCTGAAAACAAGGCTTTTTATGAAAAACAGCAGGCTACAAAATCTGCCATATATTAGTGTCTGATTGGTCTAGTAATAACTATGTTATCTGCAGGAGCAAGTGCTATAGCAAAGTTTAGGGTATGTCATGAATATTGCAGACATGTAGAACACAGTGCAATATAGTCATACCTGGACTGACATTCAGCATATTTCTGCTAGTCTGAGTAGTATGACCATATATGTGTACAGTATTGCTCAGTGTACTGTGGTGAGTCAGAGACAGCTGATAATACGTCACACATGTTAGTAATGTAATTACTGAATATACAAGTTAACTGTAAAGTTATAGAAACATACCACTCAAGCAGCAGTGTCTCTACTGACCAGTATTTCATGCCATAATAAAAGGGTTTGTCATGCTGTAAAGTATAGTTATATCTATAAAGAATTAAATAGTTATAATTAGCAGATTACCATATCAGAATAAATATTAAAACACCTGACAACCATGTCAGAATATGGTAAATTAATTTATTAATAAGCAGACAACATGGCATATTAACTTATTAATGAACAGACACTATGTTTAGAAATAAATTAAATTGTCTTGTTCTGCTGTGGTAGCGAGGTGCTTTACTATTTTTTAACACCTCATGCATATCCATTTCAGGTTATTTAGGTTCATAGGTTCATAGGTTCATAGGTAGGTACTAGGCTATCGGCCCTGGGGCCTATACAAGCCCAGCCAAAAAGGTACCCTGGCTTTTGCCACCCAAGAAAATTATTTTCATGTGCCACTGTTGACCAGAGCCACAGAGGTGATCCCCGGGGTGAATTTCCATTTTCCCATCCAATCATCAAGATTTTTCTTGAAGAGTGCTAATGAGGAGCTTTGTTTGATATAGACAGGTAGTTTATTCCAGAGTATGGGAAGTCTCTGGAACAGAAATCTATCCCTCCAGCATGTTCTGTTTATTGTGGTGGCAAGGTTTAGGTCTCTAGAGCATGTAGCTCAGAGGGATTGGGATTTCTTTAAGTGAAGCATGTCCAACAGCTCTGGGTTTGACATAGCTTTGTATGTTAGGCAGAGATCACCTCTGAGTAGGCGATATGTGACGGAGTAAAGCTGGAGTATTTTGAGATGGTCTACGTAGGGCATATGTTTGAGACCAGTATTCCTCTTTGTGAGGTATTTCTGTGGCTTTTCCAGTTGTTGTAGATATCTTGTGAGGTACATACCAAAAGGGGCATTGTACTCTATAATGGGTCTAATGAGTGATGAGTACAGGGGAACAATGACCTTCTTTTTTCTGGATGAGAAACCTTTTGTAATGAGGTGTGCCATGTAGAAGGATTTCCTGACTACGGTGGCAATGTGATTATCAAATGAGAGTCTACTGTCCACCTGTGTCCCAAGGTCTCTTATCACACTTTCGGTGTTAAGTATACTACCACCTATGTTGTAGTTCATGGGTACAGAGTTTTTACCAAAGGGGATGACAATGCACTTTTTGGCATTGAGCTTGAGGCTATGGCTTTGGCACCAGGCATCTGTCTCAGTGAGGCCCTTTTGTAGGATATCCACATCGTTAGGAGTTTCGATTATGGCTCCAAGTTGGCAGTCATCTGCGAACTTCATTAGCCAAAGACCTTCTGTGTTAGCCTGTACTTCAGAGAAGTATATGCCAAACAGGAGAGGACCCAGGACTGAACCCTGTGGTACTCCACTTGTCACTGCTCTGAAGTCGGATTTTCAGTCTTCTACTTTCACAGTGTGGGTTCTGTCAGTGAATCAGTTGGCAACCCATCTTGTGACCTAGGGATTTAAACCTAGTTTAGTGAGTTTATCTATAATTCCAGAGTGGGGGATGGTGTCAAAATCCTTGGCAAGATCTAGATAGGCTGTGTGAACCACCTTACCCTTTTCTACGGCTTTGGTGACTGCTTTAAAGAAGTCTATCAGGTTTAGGAGACATGATCTGCCTTTTACAAACCTGAACTGGGTGGGGTCCAGAGTTTGGAGATTACCAATGTCTTTGTTTATAAGTTCCATGATGACACATTCCATGGCCTTGCAGACCAGGTTCTTCAGGCTAATGGCGTGGTAGTTCCCAGGGTCCATGGTGGCTTCCCCATTGTGGAGTGGGATAACCATCGCCACGCACCATTTAGCAGTCACAAAGCCTGAGGTGAGGCTATGATTGAACATGGTACTTAGGTGGGGTGCCAGTTTGTTCTGTAGTTCATGTAGAATGCAGCCTGGGATGTTGTCTGGTCCCATGGATGCTGTGTTCTTGGCTTTGGAGAGTGTGTTTTTCACCTGTGCAGCCATGATTACAGGAAATTTGCATTCTTCCGGTATAGAGATGGGCTCTTTAGGGGATGAGAGGGGAGTAAAGTTAGCACTGAACCTATCTGCCTGGATGTTGGCAATATCTGTTGGGTCTGTATATTTAGTGCCATTGTGCTGTAACTCAGAGCAGATCTGAGTGTTGCTATTGAGATTCTTGACATAGCTATAGAATGCTTTGTGGTCCTCTTTAGAATCAGTGGTGATTTTGTTTTCGTAACTAGCTTTGGAGGATTTTATCAGGGATCACAGCTTCTTACTGAGGCTGACCAGGGAGCTCCTCCACTCATGGGATTTTACACTCTTTTGCAACAGTTTCTTCCTTCTGTTGTACAGTTTGTTTATGGCAGGGGACCACCAGATTGCTTCCTTTTTTTGGAGGATAGCATCTTGATTCTGTTTGGGATAGCACGATCCATGCACTCATGTAAGTGCTTATAAAGTAAAATTGTGTAGGATTCAGTAGTCGCAACTGGATTGCCCATCTGCATGGGTGTCATGAAGCTCACCACTTCTGTCTTAAGAAGCATGAAGTTGGCTTTGGAGAAATTTTTTACCATGGTTTCCTTAATGGGGGGTAGCGGCAGGATGTGGATATCTAGGGTAATTAGCTTATGGTCGGATCGGACCAATGAGGGGTTGACTTCAGGTGTGGAACACCGGTCACTCATGTTGGTAATTACTAGATCTAGGATATTGTTGCCCCTGGTGGGGGTGTGGATAAGTTGATCCAGGGCATTGGAGTTTATGAATTTCTTATTCCCTAGCCAGTTTTTAATTTCTCCAAGTCTTTTGGATTTCTAATGCTATGACAGGAATGGACCCCATTCCTAAGTCAAAGTACGATTCAAGTTCACAAAATTAATATTGTTTCAATCTTTGATATTAGCCAGAAGTGCTCTTCTCAGCACGCACAATGTGCCCAGTAATGACTCCTGCAATTCTTACAGAGTTACATGTGTCAGTAACATATCTAAGTACAATTGTAGATTCTTTTTTATAAGACCTGTTGCTCCTACTACTTTTGGAACAGTCTGGGTAACCTTCTTCCACATTGCTCTATTTTCTACCTGCAAATTCTGGCATTTTATGACTTTGTATCTCTCTATACATAAGATACTGTAGTCACTGGGTTCAGCAGTATCAGTAATCAATGCTCCTGTTGTCTTCTTTACATGGACTACTATATCTGGTTTTCTCCCATCTATTTTTTTGAACTGTTGGCAATGATCCCATGTGATATAAACTTCATCAATTCTGTAATGCTTTACGGCTAACGTTTCCAGTGTTTTTCAGCTACTTCAATATAATATTTTTGAACAATGTCCAAAGCAACAGTCTTGCCATATTATTAGACCTTTCAGTATACAGTCCTTCTGTCATTAGAATATCACAGTCAGCAACAAGATATGTGACTGTTTCTAATTCTGTTTTATAAAACCTACATTTGTCTATTTGTCCCACAAGTTCAATGGACTTTGTAAACCAACGTGTACATAGTCCATTATCTTAGGCCACCTATATTAACCTTTCCATAATATGAAACTAGTTTCTAGGTAAAAAAAAATCATCTGCTCTCATATCTGTATTTTACTTGTGCTGTTGTATATACTACTGCTTTGTGTACTTGTATGCTCAATTTACAATGTTCGTTGTTTATATGTATCATGCTGTATTCTTTTTCTCTGATAATAATGTTTATACTACATCGTATATGTTTGTATTATGTTTTTGGAGCTTTTCTCCCCGGGCCTCCACTGAAAATGGGCTCTTCTCAACTCAGTGGACTTCCCCGGTCATCAAACTGAAATAAATAAATAAATGCATTATCTTTTGATTTAAATTAACCTCTCTTTAACCATTCCTGCATTCAGTCCTGATCAACATTAGGTTGTTCAAGGATTTTTCTATACTTGCAACTGTATTTATGCATTTTTCACATTTCTTGCCTTCTCACCTGATCCTTGACCTTATATTCTTTCTTTTATTTTTTGCACATTCATTTGCTGCCTGATTTTTTTTTACTTCTAATTTGATTTCCATTCCCACTTGACACTGATATGCTTCTGCTAAACTGAGCAGGGAAGTCACCTTAGACTTATTTTCCTCATGTTTCAAAACTTTCACTACATTTGGGTCTTGTGAGGTCAGCAGATTTGTATGCAGTCCCACAATTGCAGATCTATACATGTAATCAGTTTCAAGGATGCCCATGTCTCCTTCAGAACAGGAAATATATATAGTCATGGTATACACTGATTTTGATAAATTATTTGATGAGCATGAAGCATCCTTCTTTTTTTCCTGTCCAACTGATCCAACACCTTTTGGCACCAGTCAGTCACTCCAAAACTGTAATTTAGGACAAGAGGAGCAAATTGGTTTATAGCTTGGACTTTGTTCCTAGAGGTCAATGCTGTTTTCAGTATTAATTTTAGTCTTCTAAAAATATTCCTTACTAAGTTTTATTCACATTTGTTCATGTTTTATTGTTGATCCTTCATCAGTTACCAAATATGTATACACTCCCTCTTGATCAAGTTCTTTTATATCACATTCCTGTCCCAAACTGATGTTTTCTTGGTGCTGCAGCTTTCCTGCTTTAAATGTTAATTTTGTACATTTATTCAGAACAAATGACGTTTTTATATATTATCTGAAAAAGTTTTGACAACTTACAGTTGTGCTTTCAGTTCCTCATCTGATGAACTATACAGTTTTAAATCATCTACAAAAAAAGATGAGAAGTCTTTACACTTTATTGTTTCCTGGGAGCCAAATTGTAGCCATGATGGAATCTGTTAAGTAGATGGCTTAATTGGTTAAGTGCAAGAGAAAAGAGCAGCTGTGACAGAGAGTCACCCCGGAATATCCACCTTTGAATTTTTATCCGTGGAATAATAATCTGTCTCTTATCATGGCTTAACTACAAAGTGGTCTGTCACTCTTTCATGGTCGCCATACTGTAATCAATCAGTGTAGGGTATGTCTAATACATTTTTAAGCACTCTTTTATCCATAAATATGGGATACTGTCAAATGCTTTTTGTAGTCTATCCATGCCATACTTAGATTCTTCCCCTTTTTACAGTTCTCTATTATGACTTTAACAACAAATGATCCTTTTTTTCCATATGACTTTCTTTTGTTACCCTTTTGTTCTATTGAAATGATTGAGTTTTCTTCTACCGTCTTAAAAAACTCCAGCTATATTCTGCCGCATATCGTCTACTCAGAGGCAATCTCTGCTTAACATACAAGGCCATGTCAAACCCAGGGCTGTTAGACATGCTACACTTAAAGAAATCCGAATCCCTCAGAGCCACATGCTCCAGGGATCTAAACCGTGTCATCACAATAAATAAAACATGCGATAGCCTAGTACCAACCTATGAACCTATGAACCTATAAATGACTATAAACTCTGTCAGCATCAATTCTAGTGTATAATTTATACATCATTGCAAGGCACGTTGTTGGTCTATTGTTTTTATTATAGCTTGCAGTTTTTAGGATAGTATTGTTTTTTCCTGTTGTTAACCAGGCTATTGTCCGTTTAGGATGTGCATATAAATAGTTCTTACTCATGGCTTAATCTTCATGTAAACATGTAAATACTTTTAGCCAGAAGTTACTGCATCTGGGCCTGGTGTTTTCCAGTTAGAGGCTTTTCTTAACTTTGTTTCAGTCTTTCTGTCTGTTACAACAACCAAGCCAAACAGCAACCAAGAAAAAACAGCAGTTTTCTGTTGAATGTCACCAAGCACGATAGATTCCACCACAGTTAAGAACAGTGCAAACACAATTTATTAACGCAATTCCAATCAAGCGTTTTAGTCTATAGCTGGACTTCATCAGATAATCTCTTCCATTATTTATTAACATCCATTATATATTTCCTTTTTCATTTTCCAATCAAAATTACCAATTAATTCAAATAAACAAATCAGCTTACTTTTTAAAAAAGCTCATTAATATTAAAATACATTTCATTTAATCACATAAATACATCACATTTCTCTAAAAAACTTTAAATTATGTCTATTCATCACTTTAAAATCAATTCCATTCATATTTGCAGGGGCTAGATATATTTTATATATACATGTTTATAAAAATGTTAACATTCATATTATATTTTATATTTTAATATTAATGAGCTTTTTTAAAAAGTAAGCTGATTTGTTTATTTGAATTAATTGGTATGTTTTGATTGGAAAATGAAAAAGGAAGGAAGTATATAATGGATGTTAATAAATAATGAAAGAGATTATCTGATGAAGTCCAGCTATAGGACGAAAACGCCTTGATTTTGGAATTGCGTTAATAAATTGTGTTTTGCACTTTGTTCTTAACTGTGGTGGAATCTATCGTGCTTGGTGACATTCAACAGAAAACTGCTGTTTTTTCTTTCTGTCTGTTACTTCACCCATTTCAAATCCTGTACATTTGAACTTCTTATTCTTTCTTTTACTTATATTCATTTAGCATCTTAGCTATGTTCCACAGGATCTTCATAGATATTTCTCCAAAGTGTATTATTTTCTTCTTTTTTGGTGGTGTTTCAGTTCCTTTTGCCTTGTTTCCCAATTCTCTATAGAACCTTTTTCAGTCATCAATAAATTGCTTAGTTTGTACTTTTCCTTTATATTTATCGGCATATCTTCAAACCTTTTTTTGCCTGTGCTGATATTTTTAGTTTATTATTTGTGATGCGCACAGTAGATTCTGATCCTTTCAGATACTGCCCATCGCTTTTATCACATTTATCTTTCTGAGTGTTTTGGTTGATCACTTCCCTCTTCTATACTCTTCTAACAGTGACATCTTCTGTCTTAATTGCTTTATAGTTTTCTCTGTTGAATACTTCCATGATGGCATTTGATCTCTCCCCTTCCTTTCACTTACTGCCCCGTGTTTTTGTGATATGACTTTATCTGTTATTAATTTAGCTGCACAGTAATATATCCTATCTACTTCTGTTATATCACATGAATCTCTATGAACAGCACTAAATAATGTGTTAATTTGTTTTGTCAGACATTACTTTTTGGGTTTTATCGACTTTCTGTAGTCTATTTCTTTCATCGACTGCAATATGTCTGTTCATCCTATTAAATCAAGCAAGTCTTCTCTTAGATCATTTTTTCTAAATTGAGGGTGCATTTGTTGTTCTCCATTTCTTCTGGGTATTCTATAGAAAGTTCCACAGAATCTTCCTGTGCCATATTCTCTTCAGTTTCATCCTGGATCATCCATTGCTCTTTCATATTGGAAGTCACTGGCTTATCACTCCAAAACATTGACTGTGTCAGAGTTGCCATTGTTCCTTCCCTTGCTGTGCAACTCCACCTGAACTTTTGTACTGCTTTCCTATGGAAGACTTCAAAGTATCTACATATGGCAACTGATCAGATGTTTACCACTCCAGTGGTTTCTCCTTAATTTGGGGATCCAGTGCTCTATCCTGCTGTGATGTACTCAAAGTTAGGTTTTCTATGCTAAATCCTTCACTCCACAGGTAATCCCTAACCTCACTTTCTATTTCTATAACTTCTCCTTTACTAATCATTTTGTTCTACTTTCCCGCTTTGTTTTCTTATTTTTTTATTGTATAATTTTCCATATATGCGTGTGTCTTTGTCTGTATTTCCCTTCAAGTATCTTTGGTGCTGCTCTTTTTTGTATTAATTATTTTTACTTTCTCCTTTGCATAAATTTTGCACCATGTTAAATCTCTTTCTCTTTGCCATGTCCATATTTCTTCTTCAGATGTCTCCTGCTCCTCCTGTTTTTCCTTAATTGGGGGACTCGTTGTTCCATCATGCTGTGATATAACCTGTGTTAGACTTTCTACACAAAACCCTTCACTTCACATGCATTCCATAACTTCATCTTCTATTTTTTTAACTTCTACTTTATTAATCTTCTGTTCTACATTCCTCTTTGTGATCCTATTTTTGTATTGCGAAATTTTCCATATCTGGATGCCTTTGCCTGTATTTCACTTTCAACATCTTTGGGGCTGTTTTTTTTGTTTTGATTAATTTGGTTTTTCCTTTGTATAAATATTGCAGCATATCAGATCTCACTTTCTTTCCCATGTCCAGATTTCTTTTTTTATACCTTTCAAAAATCTCTAGCCTTAGTTCTTTATATTTTTGTACTTCCTCAGTCACTTTTTTTTCCAAATGGCCCAAGGTTTCTTGGTCTATATAATATTTTTCATAAATCTGTTGTATTAATGAATGCAAAGTATATTTGAAACTTGTGGCAGTTTTTTTGTGCAAGTATTTTTATTTCCTCTAATTTCTCTCTTAATCTTTTTGTGTATTTTCTGTCTGGAATTTCTGGGCTTCTTGCTTAATAGTGACAATACATAATGTCTTTCTTATCCTCAGTAGTCCACTCTATCATCTTTATGGCACTTTTTTAGGCTTATTCATTTTTGTGAATTTTGTAGACTATGACTTCCTTCTACAGCGGGGGGGGGGGTTATCACCCCCCTGGGCCTGGTCTACCCCCACTGTAGGAATGTTTCTGTGTCTAAAGTTCTCTACACTGTCATTTTTTTCCAGTCCTGGCACCAGTGCACCTACTGGAATTAGGCACTTTTTTATCCTGGGTCTTGTGTACCCAGCTATCTATTTTATTTTTTAACCTACTTCTATGATATAGAGTCCAACTTGTGAAGGTACTCACCAAGACTTGAGGATGAATTCAGTTCCACTGATACTACTCACCTTTGTTTGCTGTTTTATCATCTCTCCATCTGGATCCCTATCATCTCTCCATTCAGACCCTATCATCTCTCCAATCAGACCCCATCATTTCACCCATGAGTACTTGCTGGATGCTAATAAGATAGGTTATATGATTGCATAACAGGAGACATGTGATGCACATTGTACTACCAGAAATGAAAAGCAGAGATAAAATTAAATAAATTTAACATTTATTATGTTGAACACCAACAGTTCAACAAACCCATTTGGAATGAGTATTATGCATATGTAAAGTAATAGGTTTTATTTTCTCCCTTTGTAAGTTTCTTGTGCTGTTGTTTGTTGACAAGTTGCATATAGTAACTGAATTAATGTGTGTGGGCTTAGTGCTTGTCCATTTATGTTCTAATGTTTATAACTATGGTTTGGTGTTGATGCTTGACCTGACCCATTACCATTAGTTCATGATTCATTGATATATGTAAAGTACTTTTGCTACTCTGATTTTCCTGGATGGTGTAATGTGGTTTGGGAAGCAATATTGTAATAAGATATGCTGATAAGATATGACTAACAATTTTGTAAGTACCTAGACTGTACAGTCTAAAAGTGAGACTGAGAGAATAATAATTTTTTATTGCTAAACAGCCTAGGTATATCACCACCATTCATTTGCATACTTCACAGGAGTCTTTGTCACACAGATATAATAATGTTCTTTTCAGTTATCTATATCAGCACTATGTATACCCAGCTTAGAGATGTATTACTTTAATTATGATATACCTTCCAATATACCTTCCATATATTGTTAGTTATACAGTGTAGTCACCACACGTACAATGCATAACAAAAAATACTGTATTACTATAGGAAATTAGGATCGTTATACATTTACTGTAGTTGATGTGCACGAGGTGTACTTTGAAGTATAACAAGCTAGCATTTATTTTCTGTATGTTTTGTGCATCTTAATATACAAACCACATTTAATCATCTTGACTGCATATAACGTTCATAGTTGCAGAGATGTAAATGCGTTCTTTGTACAAATTATATTATAGCAGTAATGAAAGATGTGGTTTGGATTTGCCGTTTTAGTTATATTTTGACTATATGTAGTATTTATTTCCTTTTGTGGTGGCAAGATTGTGTGCTGGCAGTGTGCATAGATAATGTACAGCACTACAACACTACAAAATAGTGTCAGCAAAGTACAATATAAATGTACATTAGGCTCAGTCATGTTAATACATCATGGACTCATGGATTATATGCAAAATATGGTTAAACACATCTAGGTCTTCATAATATATAAACTGCAACATCATTACTTTCACCTGCATGCCAAAACAACTAGAGCTAAAAAGGATGAAAGAAACCCAAATAACACGGAGTCGAAAAACTCTACTTTCATCTTCAATAATTAATGCATCAACAATACTACAACAGTACAACACCACAATGATCTTTTAATATCAAGCACTACCAGAGGCACACCTGCATAAACTATACCCATTTTCTCTTCACAAGCCATGTAAAAAATTAAAATTAAAATTAAAACATATAAATAGATGCACATGCTATAATATTCCTTGAACATGTAGGGGTAGATTCATGAATGCCTTTACTTAGTGCTGTTATTGTGTGTGCTATATCATGCTATTGGCATTCATTAAACTTTCTAGACTTCAAACACAGCTTCAAAACAAGGGAAGCAGTACAATATGCAATGAAGGTTTAAGTAACTGAATTACATGCTAATTAAGAAATCCAACATGATGGAGCTATTCAGGAATGTATAAACCGAGCATGCACGCTCAGTGCTCCCTTTTGCCCTGAAATCCAAACCTGTTTGGAGTTCAACGACAATTACACTTAGAAAAAATTGTTAGCAGTTGCAGCTGCAGTCATTGACCTGTATGTGCAACAGGCTTTAACTCAAGGTGCTGCTGCTGCCAGACCTCAACCAAGAAGGAGAAGGTGTTCAGACCCTGTCTGACTTATCATGGAAGGATGAAATATGCAGCTTCTGCCACTCTCACCTGAGGACCCTGGGAAATCATGTAAAACCCATCATACTAGAAATAAAAGTATGTTTAGCATGATGTAGAATATCTGCATGTACTTTCCAGAGACTCATAGGGGATATATTAGGGTGTCACTAGCCTTGGCTTCTAGAATTTAAATCAGTTTCTCAATGGACTTCTACAATATGCAATGGATCATATCTGTTTCCCATGAATCCCAGAGGAGAGAGCAACAACCATGCAGCAATTTAATGCCATAGCACACTTCCCAGAAATTTTAGGAGGCATTGATCACACACACATAGAAATAAAAGCCCCACCTGGTTAACAGGAAAGAAGGCACATAATCAGAAAAGGATACCACTTGATAAACTGTCAGGCTGTCTGCAGTGCTCAAGGGATTGTGTACAACGTGTCTGCAGTTAACACTGACAGTTTTCATGACACAAATTTGACCTGTACACAAGGGCTGCTAGCGGTGACTTTCCATAAGGGGATTTAGTAGGAGATGCATGTTGTTCACTGGAAACTTGGCTCATGACACCCATGAGAAAACCACACAATCCCACTGAGCAAGGATACAAAAATGCACATGCTCAAACTAGGAATATCATACAATTTGCATTTGGCTTGCTCAAATAAAAGTCCTGTTGTCTAGACACATCAGAAGTTGGGCTGCTTCTGCCAAAATACTCACAGTGTGTGTCATGTTGCACAACATAATTCTCAGGAAACAGCTTCGGCAAGGAAAATAAGCATCAGGACCGCAGATTCCAGAACCACAGGCAGGACTAGCAGCCAAGGCAGATACAGATAAGGAGTCTGAGGGAGGACCACCAGTTGCAGATGGTGCTGGCCCTTCTTAGGCATGCACAATATGCCATGGCTCTTGATAGGAAGGAAAGGATTGCACACACACATTCTGACTACCAAAGTGAAAACTTAAAAAACAAAATTGCTGCTTGCAAAAGTCCACAGCCTTGACGTAATCATGTAATGGTTATGTTTTGCTTGCTTCACACAGGGACAAGGCCAAGGACATATTTTGTAGCTGCTGTATTAACACGGTAAGTATAGAACCTGTAAAAAAAGAGGTTTACAAATGATTGCTCTCATATGCAAATATATGAAACATGTCTCAACTGGTACAGTAATGAGACCTTTAGGTCATGACTGATTTATGCAATATACATCTAAGTTTTTGCCCAATACTGTGCATCACAGATTTCAATTGAGCAGTGTACATAAACCAATAGTGAGCAGATCAATGTTAGCATCATTTGCATGAGTATAGCAGCAAGCAATAATTAACTATCTAGTATTACTGCATTGCTAAGAATACTAAAACAAACACAGTGATGGTTAACAATTACATAAGCAATTATTTACAAATGATCAGGAAAATAAAAACATTTCTTAAGTAATACACTACATTAGAGCAAGTCATCACGTATCATAACTGTTTAGGACAGCATATTCTGTGATGTATGTATGTATGTAACATACCACAAAATGCATTATTACTCATGTCATGCAATTCCATGCATCTGAAATGTAATAACAACTAGAAATACTGCCTTTTACATTGAAATGCAGTCCCATGACTAACTAAAGTCACACCGATACAGGCATATCTAAAGTATATCTCCATTCAGTTTGAAAGCAGAATATTTCAAATGACCACATCAAAAGTAAGTTCTGTTGTGGGACTGACAGTTAATTAGCAAAGGTTAAACTGTCGTTCTTCTTTTTTTCATAGTTTCATTTCCAAAGGACTACTACTCAATTTTGATGGTGTGTAACTCCCAATTGACCAATATGTCACAAGTCATACCATTTTACCTCCAAACATTTCTGATTATAAGAAACACCATAAAGCATTTCAGTGTTTAACATTGTAATGTGTAACTAGGCTGAGTATCACACATGACAAAAATCTTACTGCCACATTTCCATGCCTTCTGCATTTTTTGACATAATCACTACTAAGGAGTTGATTGACAAGCAAATTTTGTGCTTTCTATTCGACAAATACAGCTGGCAAGACCATGCATCTTTGTGCACAGGCTGTTACACATGAGATTTGAACTGGGTACCAGTTCAGACATGTAGTTCTACCTTGGCTTCTGTAGACATGGCTGGTGAAGTTGAGGATGTTGCTCTGTTTTAGTGCAGAAATGTGAAATGCTGAGTCCAGGATTTTTGTGGCACTGTCCATCAAGCTCTACAGCCGTAGGCTGCTGCAGGGGTATTATACAAGGTCACAGTGCAAAGCTGAGGCTTGGAATAGTTTGGCCAAGGCTGTCTCCAGTGCAACTGGCATTTCACCCACTGAGAAATAATGTCGCCTAAACTTTTATATCAAGCATACATGCCTTCTCCAATTCCCCTTGGTGATTGCATTAGGCTATGAGTACACCAGCTTAAATGTGTGTGGGTTCAATTTCCAGAAGCAGAAATTAGCTTTTATTACTCAATACCATTTCTAAAATATTAACTACAATACTGAATGACGTAAACAATTCAATGTTGATAACTGCAATTATTACTTGGAAATCATATATCTGATATGACATAATCAAATAAATGTTTCCCTTTTTTATATCACAGCACTGTGATTGATTTATTTTATGGCACATCAATGCCTTCACATCATAACTGCAAGTGGTAATGGTGAACATATTTATGAGTCATATTTGTTTACATATTGAAAAAATAAAGATAATGTGACAATGACATACGATTGATCATATTCTCTCTGTCTCCCCGCCCTGTTTTTTCATAATTATTTATTTTTGCTTTTTTTATATACGTTGCTAATGAAAACAAAATGACCATCAGAAGAGGGAGCTTGACCATCCACTGTGTACAGCTCATCATACTTGTGGCAGCACCACAGACAGCACAGACACCCAGCACATCCAAGTCACATCCTGTCAGCATTGCATCCACAACCCCTGCCCTACCTTCTCCACCTGTGTGAGGTAGCTCTGCCATGGCTGCTAGTGCAGTCTTACCCTCCAGGAGATGTACTAGTGGAGGTGGTGATTTTGTCACCCACAAGGAACTGACAGGGCTGGTAGAGCACATAATGGAGAGAGGCCTCAGTGCCAAAATTGGCAGAGTTGAAAAGGTCCTGCTTTGGATTGCCAAACTGATACCATGTCCAACACTGTCCCATGAAACTGACACAGGAGACAGGGATGACAGTTCTAAGGTTGAGGACTCGATTCTCACTGTGCTCAAGTTGAATATGGATGTGCCTCTGATGTCCACTACCTATCCTCAATCATGGTGTCTCCTACCATTTTGTGCCCATCACCATCTCTGTCTGTCTTGTATGTCCTGTATGTTTGAACCTGCAAACTAACCTTCCCTACCTATTGTCCTATCAACCCCTTTTTCACACACTTTGCCTGTCAAAAAATAGAATCACACACCACACATGGCCAGAAATGGTTCATACGAAAAAGCCTTCATTTTTTGTACTCAGCATTTACATGGAGCTTGGCATTGTGTACCAATGCTGAGTGAGGGGAAAATTGCATTTCACATCCTATGGCAAGTACTGGTATGTTTTTTACAACACCTACTGTAGTCCTGTTATCTTCATGCAAATATGCTTAAACCCACTGCACAATAGGAATACAGAGTAAAGGCAATAGTTTCAAACAGTTCCTCTGTTATTAAACTGCTGTGTATAAAGAACTAGGAATTCCTGGGTGATGTGTTGAGATAATTCATGTCTGTGAACTGATGTGTTTGCATATTGTCAAGGGTTCAGTTCCAGAAATAAGTCAAAATATTATTTCATGTTGTTTTGTATTACTATCATTGTTTAATTACAAACTGCTGTATTTCTCCCCAGTTACATTTCGTGCACCTAGCAGGGACAGGAAAATATAGCATAGCATTTGAAGAGTGCAATACTAAATTATTTGCTAAGATATTCCATCTCCAACAGGAGATACTGCTTATGTCTTAGTCTTGTTTCTACTCTCCTACCCCTTCTTGGTCCCTATAGAAAGCATTTTATTGTATAGAACATGATAAAGAAATAAGGAGGAACCACCGAAGAGTAATACATCATAAAGGTGGTTGTAAATGTCATATAAACCAAACTCTTGGTATGTTTCTCTCCATCTCCTCATCCCTTCCATCTCATCAGTTTCTGCTGTTGCATATTTGTCAGGCTTATGGGCGTAGTGTTCATCTTATGGGATTTTACTGCTGGCAGTACTGTGATGCAGCCTAATGCTTACATCATCCCATGCTTCAATAAGTCTGTCTCTTCAGTTATGTGATTTTTACTTTGTGAGGTAGAAGCTCTTTTGTAGAGTGAAGATATAATGCTTAGATCTATAGAAGGATTTTTGTATAGCGTCAAGGATTCTAATCCAGAACAATGTCAAACTCTCAGGACTGTTTTTGTAATACTATTTTATGTGTAGCTGATACCAATATATTGTATGAGTCACCATTATCCTGCTTATGCAATCATCTACTTGCGCCCAGGCTCCTGCTCCCACTATCTATCTCTCTACCTCTCTCTGTTTTATCAGTCTGAGTCCTCAGCATTTCTGTGATGCCTGGCACTGACCAGCAATACTAACTGAAGGTAAATGGCAGCTCATGTCTTATGACAAAATGTTGTGAGTTTTTGCCTTAGAGCACATTACCACAGTTAACTTCATTGAAATCTGCACAGGTCTGCTGTGCTACAGCAATGTAGACTAAGGGCAGTGTGATACAGTTACTCTCATACATTTGTGTGGCTGATGGCTGTAACATACACCTTATGGGTTGTTACAACGATATAACAGTAATGAAGGCTAATGCCTATATTCCCCATTTTTAACCTGTTGTAAGTATCCCTTAAAATATCTGATTTTAGCAGAATAAATTATGAGTTCCTATGGTGTGAGCTGAGATAATCCTCCGGTCTGTACATTTTTTTTAATGAGACTGTCAAGAGTTGAATCCAAAAGTATGTCATTAAATTAAGTCAAGTTTTTCCATAGTAATAGTATGGGTGTTATTTTGTGCTACATATGTTATGAACCCACCACTATCCTCCTTATGACCTCATCATGTTTCCAGTCTCTTACCTCCTTCATCCATATTAGAAACATTGTATTGTAGAGAGCAGATACTCTAAAGTGTACAGATGTTCAAAAGATGTCCTCCTTTCTGCATCTTAATTTGTGGTGTGATCAAAACAACATACGTGAATTTCTGGCAAATCTTTGAGGACTGAAATCATTATACAATGCCATACATTTGATGTTCAGCCTTTATATAAAGCAAAAATGTATTATCCCTGCAAAGTTGTAAGTCAGTATTTACAAATTGTCCCTAACTTTTGGCATTTGTCACTTATTATATTTTATCTTTGTATGTACAGAGCCTGCCAGAATAATCACGATGACAACCCTAAAAGCAACACACCACAAATGTGTGCAGAAATATTCCATAAACAAATCTCTTAGTATGTCTCTGTTCCTATCTCCAAATGTCACCCTCTTCCCACTCTTTCCACGTCATCAGTGTTTCTCCTTAGCATTCTCACAGTGCCTAGTGCCAAGCAGTGCCAGTATTTTATGGGAAACGTCAGTACACAGCTTATGGCAAAATCTTGTGAGTTTTTGCCTTCACCCGCATTTAGTCTGGTGTCTTTTACACTACTGTGCTTAGCCTCTGCACTATGGAAAGACAGGCTGACAGCACTATGGGAAGACAATTATTATCATCTGCTCTACCGGCTGCAGAGTTGAATGTACACTATGTGGGCTGTTCTAGTTGTAAATTGTGCTATGAAGCATGCTGCACACAAATGCCCTTGCCTCATAGTGTTTCCATTGTCAGGTTTTTCACCAGCATTCACATTATTGGCCCTTATGTATTACGCAATCATTCATAACCTGCCAATATCTGCCAAGAAATTTCCACAGGAGGCTAGGTACAGTCCAGCCTTTAGATGTTAACAAGCATAATACAATAGGTACAATTGGACAATATTGCTGCTATATACACATAAAGTAGTAGGATCAATGTTGTTTCATTGCCATCCATATTCTGAAGCATATTAAATATGACCATACATGTCTGTTATAGATGCATTGACTTCAATACTCAGTCATATCACACAAACAAATAGAACTGCATAACAATTGCAACATGCCTTAAGTACACGAACAGTCACCAGATATATGGTCTGTGTAGCTATGCACCTGTATCATCCATATAATTATTAATGTAATGCAAGTGTCATGAGAAATATCTAAATCGTGATATATATAAAAAGATAATGCAGCTCTGCTCTGTACTTGATCAGAATCAGGCCCATTTATAGGCTTACACTCCTTATTTGTGTGAAGGTTGGCATGGAGCACCATACATTACTGCTGATCCCTGCTCTAAGTTCAACACCTCAAAATATAATTACACATGCGCTAATACTTTGTCATCAATTGTGCAAATGAGCTTGTCAGTTGTACACCTCAGGGACAGATTTAAAAAAATGAATGTGAGTGGATTGTATAACTTCAGTATTTGTTAATGAACTGTTGTATTTTAGATATATGGATTTCATGTGCTGTTGATTGAGTACATCATTCTGTACAATTATGTCTGCACTCAAACACTTAAACTGGGCAACAGTGTACAGTGGTATAGATCCCTTTCGCACAGAATTTGTGAGTGTTATTCAACAGTTCAGTGTCATATTTTTGACCTATTTGTATTTACACTGCACATTGTCCAAGCAGGAGCAAATCCTGATAATGTCACAACAAATGATTTCTCTTTGCATATAATCATCCCAATAAGAACAGGAAAAACTGGAACGCTACAGAGGTAATTTACTAAAAGGATACCAAGGCCTAAAAAAACATGTCCTACATGGATTAACTCAAAGGCCTGTCATTATGCTCAGTATCCTACAGGCTGATAAGAGGTGACCTATGTCTGGCATATAAGGCATCCTCTGACCCAATACTGATGGATTAACTGCATATCCGCAAGTCAGACTGCATCAGAAATACTCAAGCTAGGTATCTAAACCTCTTCTACAACATCAACAGAATGGTTTGGAGAGACAGGTATATCACACAGAGGAGTTGTATTAATATCGCACATAGGATACTGATGCTCTAGAACAGACTCACCTCAACATAAAAAAGTTCATCTCTGTCCATATGTAAGCACAATTAGGATCTATGGGAAACAGAAAATTTACCCCAGGACTGCTCCCATTATTACAAATTGGCATACACATTTCCTAAATGCTATAGCTCATGTGTAGGTCTGCTCAAATTACCTTTCGTATGATCCCAGTTATTCTCATTAGTGGTAATATATTGTTATTGACTATGGAAAGGGTAAGGTCAATCTCTAACCATACAGGATAGGCTAATATGACCACAAAAACCAAAACTGGTTAGGCTTAAAATGGCCCACACTGATAACTAGCCTAGTACGTACATATGTACCTGTAAACTTATGAACAGTCACGGATACTTGGTAGTCATTCAGCTGTTTCCCCAAGTGTGGTTGTCATCAAAGCACCATCATGTAAAATAGGTACATGTCAATCTCAGTATTGCAATGTACATGAATGAAAGCATAAAATAGATATGGGAGCAGTATGAAATTACTTGTGAGCAGCACCTGTTGCTCCTGCCTATCAACACATGACTTTTCACCCAAACCTGTGATACAGACTGGCTTCTATGCACCATACTGATGAGGTCATCCATTCATAAGTACATTTTCTCACTTTAGAAGTCACTGTTCTCCTGTGGCATCTCCAGTTAGTACTGTGCTCTATAGATTGTTTAACAAGGGAGGTAGATGGTTCAAATTCTGCAATGCTGACCTTGTGTGTGTTTGTGCCTCAAGTGTCAGCTACATATAGCGTCATCGACAGAAATGCTGTATCTATTTCCACTCAGGAGAATCATTTATGCTGATAGAGGACGCCCACACCCTCTTATCCTTCTTTTATCACAAACATCTTGTCAGTACCACACTGATGAGGCCATCCATTCATAAATACAGTTTAAAACTAATAATGTAGACTTCTCCCATGGCTCATGCATTTGATGCTGTGGTCTTTAGATTGTGTAACTATATAGGTAAGTGTTTTGAATCCAACAATGCTGAAGTTGTGTGCGGCTCAAATTCAGGTACGTATAGATTCCTCAACAGAAGTGCTCTATCTACTTCTACTCACAAGAAATATTTCCACTGGGACATGATCCCACCCATCCTCTTATACCACTTTTAACACAAATATCTTCTCTGCACTACAGTGATGAGGTTATTCATTCATAAGTACACTCTCTTACTATAAATTCAAACTTCTCTGTCACATGCATTCAGTGCTGTTTCCTAGACTATGTAAATAGTTAGGTAGGTGATGCAAACCCAACAATACTGAAAGTGTGTGTGTGTGTGTGTGTGTGTGTGTGTGTGTGTGTGTGTGTGTGTGTGTATGTGTGTGTGTCTCAAGTTGCAGGTTTGCATACCTTCATCAACAGAAGTGCTGTAGCTACTTCCACGCCGGAGGAGCACTTACACTGGGACAGGACTTCCCCAGCTACTTATCCCACTTTTAATTATTTGCATTACACTGATACTGTCAGCCATTCATAATTGCACTCTCTCACTATAAATTCAGACTTCTTCTCTGGCATGTGCATTTGATGCTGTGATCTCTAGACTGGGTAAGTAAATAGGTAGGTGGTTCAAATCCAACAATGATGAATTTGAGTATGTGTGTGGCTCTACTGTCAGGTACAGAAAGCTTCATCAACAGAAGTGCTGTATCTACAGCCTATCATAGGTTCACAGGTTCATAGGTTGGTACTAGGCTATCAGCCCTAGGGCCTATACAAGCCTAGCCATAACAATTCCCTGGCTATTTCTTCCCACACCATTTACTTCCTGGACTCTTGTCTTGCAGGGTGACTGACATGATCCCCAGGGTGAATTTCCTTTCTCCCATCCAATCGTCATGGTTCCTTTTGAAGAGAGCCAAAGAGGCACTCTGCTTGACATCTATGGGCAGCCTGTTCCAGAGTCTGGGGAGTCTCTGGGTCAGGAACCTATCCCTCCAGCATGTTTTGTTTATTGTGATGACAAGGTTTAGATCCCTGAAGTGCGTGGCTCTAAGGGATTGGGATTTCTTTAAGTGTAGCATGTCCAACAGCTCTGGGTATGACATGGCCTTGTATGTTAAGCAGATATTGCCTCTGAGTAGACCATATGCAACAGAGTATAGCTGGAGTTCTTTAAGGCGGTCAGCATAGGGCATCTGTTTTAGGCCTGTGATTCTTTTAGTGAGGTATTTTTGCGGTCTTTACAGTTGTTGCAGGTGTCTTGAGAGGTATATACCAAATGGGGCGTTGTATTCTATAATGAGTGTAATAAGGGATGAGTACACTGGGACAATGACCTCCTTTTTTCTGGATGAAAAGTCCTTAGTGATGTGGTGTGCCACATAGAAGGATTTCCAGACTGTTGTAGCGATGTAGTTATCAAAGGTGAGACCACTGTCCACCTGTGTCCCTAAGTCTCTTATCACACTTTTGGTGTTTAGTGTACTGCCACCTATGTGGTAATTCATGGGTACATGTTTTTTCCCAAAGGGGATAACTAAAAATTTCTTGGCATTGAGCTTGAGCCCATGGCTCTGACACCAAGCATCTATTTCTGTAAGGCCCTTTTGTAGAGTATCCACATCATTTGGAGTTTCAATAATAACTCCCGGTTTGCAGTCATCTGCAAACTTTGTTAGCCAGAGTCCCTTAGTATTGGCCTGTACTTCAGAGAAGTAGATGCCAAACAAGAGTGGTCCCAGGACTGAACCCTGAGGTAATCCACTTGTCACTTGTCTGGAGCTGGATTTGGAGTCAGCTACTTTTACAGTGTGGGTTCTCTCAGTAAGCCAGTTGGCAACCCATAGAGTGATGTACGGAATAATGCCCAGCTTAATAAGTTTATCTATGATTCCAGAGTAGGGGATGATGTCAAAGGCCTTGGCGAGGTCCAGATAGACTGTGTGGACCATCTTACCCTTGTCCACGGCTCTGGAGACTGATTCAAAGAAGTCAGTCAGGTTCAGGAGGCAAGATCAGCCCTTCACAAACCCAAACTGGGTCGGGTCCAGTGTTTGAAGGTTGCCAATGTCTTTGTTTATAAGTTCCATGATAATACATTCCATGGCCTTGCAGATCAGGCTCATCAGACTGATAGGGTGGTAGTTCCTGGGATCCAAGGTGGATCCCCCCCTTGTGGAGTGGAATAACTGTAGCTGTGCGCTACTCAATGAACATGAAACCTGAGGTAAGGCTATGATTAAACATGACACTTAGGTGAGGTTCCAGTTAGTTTTGTAGTTCATGTAGTACACAGTCCGGGATGTCATCTGGTCCCATGGATTCTGTATTCTTAGCTTTGGAGAGTGCATTTTTTTTACTTGTGTGGCCATTATTACCAAAATTTGGCAATCTTCCGGTATTGAGATGGGCCATTTAGGGGGTGAGAGTGGGGTGAAGTTGGCACTGAATTGATCTGCCAAGATATTGGCAATATCCTTGGGATCAGTATATTTAATGCCATTCTGTTGTAGCTCAGAGCAGATCTGAGCATTGCCATTTAGATTCTTTACATAGTTATAGAATGCCTTGTGGTTGTCTTTGGAATCTTTGGCAATTTTATTTTCGTAACTAGCTTTGGAGGATTTTATGAGGGATTCAGGATAAACACTTACACTGGCAGAAGAGTCCCCCATCCCCTTATCCCACCTTTAGTACAAACATCTTCTCTGTGCCACACAGATGAGATCAGCCTGTCATAAGTGCACTTTTCCTGTGACACATGTTGTTATTAATGTGTTTTATACATTCTGTTACTAGATAGGTAGGTGGTTTAAATCCATCATTGCTTATATAGCGTGATCGTGTATACTGTCATGTACAATTGGCTCCATCACACTGCCTCTAATGTACACTTTCATTTAGGAAACATATTTTCAGTGGCAGAGGGCTAGCATTTAAATTCCTAGCATTCCCAGACCAAACCCAGTTTTGGAAACACAATGATTACATTATGTTTGCAAAACTGCACTATCTCACAGCTGTAATACAACTTATCCTGGGTCACTGGCTGCTGATACTGTGCTTTCTAGACTGTGTAACTAGATAGATAGGTGGTTTGACTAGAGCATTAATTGACTACTGTGAGTATGTTAGCTTCAAATGCATAAAGGATGTGTAGCTGTAAAGTGTTATTGGGCTCTTCCACCACTTTCTTTCCTTTTTAGCACAATCATCATCTTTTTAAATGATAGTGATGTCATTCATTTATATGTGCACTGTTACAGTTGTAAACTAACATTTCATGTGGCGATTGTAATTCATGCAATGTTCTTTAGCTTGTGGTCTTAGGTAGTCAGTTCAAATCCAGCTATTATTCCCTAGACTCAGTTGCGTCAGTACGATTGTGAATAAACATGTAGGTGTCAATGTTTTCACACACCTATTTGCTATCTACATTTGTAGCTGGGGATTCCTATTACAAAAACATCTGCTCATTTTTCCCAGAGACATGCTTTATTTAATACTGATGATGCCATTTCTTGAAATTTTCCTTGTCTAAACGCAGTACAAAGCCTTCTTTTCTGGTGTGAGGAAATGAAAGAATGTTCTGCTGTTTTAGCAAGCCATGTGTTTGGATCTGTGATTATCTACACATTGTACATGACTGGGAGTCTACTGTCACAGTGACGACTTCATTATGCATCATATATCATTGGATATACCTAGTATCATACAATACTATCTGACAAAGCGACATATCACAATGCTGTTTTAACCAAACTACAGGCACAGATATGCCTTGTAGCAATAGCATGATGCAAGGTCTACAAATACCCAACCATCTCACAACTGTAGTAAGACATCTGCCATGGCATGTTTATTCTTCACAATATCATGTAGCATCTGTGGTCACATAGGTAAGTGTTCAAAACCCTCAGTGAGTAACTATAACCATTGTGCGTGTCAGCATACTTCTCAACCTCTTAGATCAAGAAATCTGGACAAAGCCACAAATAATGGGGGACAAAGGCCAAAACATAGGGACATTTTTTTTAAACAATTTTATTGATTTTAAAGAAATAAATATAAACAATTACATGTTCTTTTAACATAAAGATATTTACAATTCAAAAAGTGTTCACATAAGCATTCACATAACAATGTTTAACGAATAAAGTGAAATTACTAAAACTATATGCAAAGACATCCATTGAATATCATTAAGTTGCATAGTATTTGATTATTCCATATATATAACATGCAGAGAGGTTGAAATTTGATTTATATGATATCATTGTCAATCGCTTTTCAACATATTCTGTAGATTAACCCATATATGATAGATATAAGTTTATCTAGATGTTCTAGATGTCATAGTTGCAACCTGCAATTGACAAACTTCCATTAGAATTTTCTTAAAGTCATTATAGGAAGGAGGGAATTCAGATTTCCAGTTTCTTGTTATAGTTTTCCTGGCTTCTGCCATTATTGCCCAAAGTAAGGAATATTTAAATTTTTTACACAACCAGGTATGGGTGTACTGAAGAGTACTAATGATTTGGTCAAAATAAAATTATCTGTGAATATTGCTTGTAGGAGTTCTTTAATGTTTTCCCAAAATACACTTAAAGCAGGACAGTCATAAAACATATGGTTCCAGTTGATGTTTGTGTTAGACTTACATCTGTTGCAAATATTTAGTTTACCATTAATGTTGTTCATTAGTTGAGCAGTGTAGAAGGATCTATATAAAAATCTCCAGAAATATATTTTCCATTTAAGTGAAAGTGTTGTTTTCCCTGCAGATTCTAATATATTTGTTTTATCTAGATCCCTTGGAAGTGTGTTATTAACTGTATAAAAATGGTTCCAGAATTTAACAGGACAACAATATGTTTCTTCTCTGATAAGTCTGTATATAAATGCCATGTTGTCTGAATAAGTTTATTTATGTTGAATAACTGAATTAAAGAAATCTAGCAGTATACTAGTGACCTGTTTATTAGCAGAAGTGATCGGGTTAATCTTATTTTGTAAGAATAGTCTGAGGGATTGTATGTTAAGCCATAGGGAGTTGTCTAACTGATGTTCACTTATTATCTGATCTGTATCCATCACCCTGTCATCTGTAATAAGTTGAAACCAATGCAAAAGACCTTTTTGTTTAAGCAAGGTAATTTTATCTTTATCTGAGGATTGTAAGGATTCTTGAGTAAAGGCTATCGGGAAAATTGTAAAAAAAAGTTCCTTGTACTTAGTGTGTTTAAATATAAAGTTTCTAAAATTTATTATTATGTTGTGTAAGTAGCTAAATGAATGTTTGGGTATGCTGTGCAATATGAAGTAATCTTTAAGTATCCATAATACTGGGTTATTTATAAATTCTAATTTGTATGGCTGTGGTTTCGATATTAATAGCATAGCTGAGGATTCCCAGAATATTTTCCATTTGGCCTGATATGGCATATCTAAAAGTTGTGCTATGGACCTAATAATACCTGCATTAGAATAAAGGTTCAAATCAGGAAAGGCTATGCCCCCTTTGTTCCAGCTATGAAGGTGATATTTGAGTGCTCTTCTAGGTTTCCTGGGAAACCAAAAAAACTTTAATAACAGAGAATAGATCTTATTAATGAAAACTTTACTGGGAAGTATTAAAATAGATTGTATAATATAGAGAATTTTAGGAAGAATTATCATTTTAATGATAGCTAACCTTTCCTCAGTTGTAAATATAATTGTATTCCATTTTGTTAATAAAGTTTGAATATTTACATAACATCTACTATAATTTAGTTTTGTGATTAATTTAATATCTTTAGCAAGAATGATGCCTAAATATGTAATTTGATATGTGATGCATTTGTTAGTGTTTTTGTTAATGTTTCTGTTATTATTGTTTAAATAGATAGGTAGGATCTTAGTTTTATTATCATTGAATATCAGTCCAGATATAAATTGAAATGAGTTAATAGCTTCAAATAAGGCTGTTATGGAAGAATTATCTCCTTTAGTAGTGATGAGCACATCATCAGCAAATAACTGAATTTTAGAAGTTATTTTGTCACCAATTTCCAAACCTTCTATGTTTTTATTTCCTCGTATATCATTAGCCCATGGCTCCATTATGAGATTAAACAATAAGGGAGATAAGGGACAGCCTTGTTTTGTTCCTTTAGTGATGGGTATTTGCATCAATGTGTATGATCCAATTTTGATATAAGCCAGAGTGCCTTTATAAAGATGTAATAGTAAATTAATAAAATTATCTGAAAAGTTTAAACATTGTAATAATGTGAATAGATAATCCCAATGTATTGAATCAAATGCTGAGTTAATGTCAAGACTAACCAGAGACAAGTTTTTTTTTCTTTCTGTGTGAATAATCAATTAAAATAAGAGACCGTTTGATGTTATCATATGTATTTCTATTAGTTACAAAACCTGTTTGGTCATCATTAATTAACTGGGGTAAGAATTGTTTTAGTCTATCAGCATAGCTTTTCATAAACATTTTGTAATCAATATTTAAAAGAGTTATGGGCCTATATGACATACATAGTTTAGGGTCCTTACTAGATTTAAGAATGGGTGAAATAAAAGTATATTTCCAGGATGGGGGCAAAACAATGTCATTCTGGGCTTTATGGAATACATTATGTAGTAAAGAAATAGCTGTTTTAGGAATGATTTTGTACAATTCAGGTATGATGCCATCATTGCCTGGTGCTTTGTTCTGTTTAAGTTTGTTAATTTGAGTGTGTATGTCCGGTAAAGATATCTGTTTATCTATGGTTTCTGACTGTTGTTTGTTGAGTGTGAGATGCAGGTTTTTTTTTTTTTTTATTCAATAATTTTTATTTATTCTTTTCAGCAATACAGAATAGCAAGTATAATGCAACAAAGAGAGGGAACACATATGCACAATAAACAGTTGTTAATACATTGACAGTAATACAGAAAAAAGTAAAACAATCAAACAATACTATCTACACTATATACATAGATGCTTTCAATATTTGGGAGAAAGGGTGTTACAATTCAGCAAGGGTTATTGTGAGTAAAAATATAAATGAGAAAAGGAAAAAGGAAAAAAAAAACTTTTGTGAGTTATGGATATGAATTGTTATGAGACCTCTTAGTTGTAGTTAAGTATGAATATTCGTGATGAGCTAAGCAAGAATAATATTAAAAACTTGTTCCCATAACTTCATGAGTTTAATATTTTTGTTCCCTTTGTCGATTAGCATTTTATGGGCTAATAGATGTTTGGTCGCCATCATTCTAAAATTCTCCCAAGAAGTATTAGTTGGGTTAAGCCAATTGGTTGCTATATAAAGTTTCATTAAAAGAAAAATATTAATCAGAGTAACTGCTTGGGTTTTAGAAATATTTTTGCGAGGATATATAAAAGAGTAAATTCCCAGGTGAGTGTAGATGTCTGATAGCCTATTTTTTGTAGTTGAAGTTTAAGGGAGGTCCAAAGTTTAAATACACATTTACAGCTCTAGAAAAGATGGAATATATCAGCAGTTTGGTCTTTACAGTGTTGACAGAATGGGGATTTCATACGGTTAAATTTATGTAAGATAGTGGGTGTGAAATATGTGTTGCTATAAATCATAAGTTGAGTAAATGCTAGTTTTTTTAAGGGGTATAGCTTTAATTGTTAGGCTAATTGCTTGGTTCAATTGATGGTTATCAATGGATGAATTAGCCTTTCTCCAATAGTCAGAGATGAATATATCTTTGTGGAATTTAATGTCTTTGATTATTTTGTAAGCATTGGTGGTAGATTTCTTAGTTGAGAGGATGGTTTTCCAAAGTAAATTACAGGTTATTATATCTTTGTTGGTTATGCTGTAGTCATGGAGATAACTGATACATAGTTCTTTAATTTGCCTTAAAATCACTAGATAGGATTTGGGGAGTTTCAATTGGTTCCTCATTTCTTGTATAGAACAATTTAGATATGGGTATATGTCTTGGATGGTTATATTAATTCATTGAGGAAAGGGGTTCAGGTTTAAGGTCTGATTGTTTATTTTTAAGGTTGGGAGTTTTGTATAAAGGTTGTAATGTCATCATAGCTTGTGTAAGGTTTAGGTATGCAGATTTTTTTAATGTATTGTTTTATCTTATCTAATGGTTGAATGATCTGAGATGATTGATTTATTGTGTGAAAATGTCTAAATACATCAATTATGTCATGTATATTATAAATCTTTTTCTTTTTTCTAGACAAATATATTTCTTTAATATGATTATGTTTGTTGACTCTTTTTGTTTTATTTGCATGATTAGTTAAATATTTCAGGTTTATTGACTAGGCTAGGAATTTAAATTTCTCTAAGGAAATCATAGTCTTATGATGTAAGATTGCACTATATTCTTCCTTAGTTTTATTTATTTAATTTCTAGTATTCTTAGATGCGGACTTGTCATTAATTTTAAGATGTAATCTATCTAATTTGTTTTGTATTTTTTTAAGTCTTTGTCCCAGGACTTCCTTTTGTTATAATACCATTTATTTATTTGTCCGTATAAGTAAGCTTTTAATGCATCCCATACATGAATGTCATGAGAGTTGGATTTTTGACTGAATTTTATAAAATTTTGTGTTTCTTCTTCAAAAAAATGTTTGAAATTCTTTTAATTGAGTTATATATGCAGGTATTCTTCTTATATGTGTAATAAATGTACAGAACAGGGAATCCAAACACTCGAAGCCGGTACTGTCACGTTAAACACTTTATTGTATGTTGAGCGCTTTCATCTGCTTACATGCAGATTTCATCAGAACAATTACCAAACCATAAAAACAAGCTTAAATACTTTTTTAGGCGCCAAACACTAATTGTTAATACAAGTCTTAAAACGGCCATGTTCCCAAAGGACAACTCAGTTGAAATACCTAGCCATAAGACATTAGATCCACTAAATTGTTATAAAAATGATACAAACTTGCTTAACTTCTCCCTAAGATTATAAATAATTTTCTAAAAAATGTGTACATCATATGAAAGGTGTTTAAAAACTGTACTAATGCTATATAAACATACTTAATACATATAATATTGCATAATAGTAGTGGATGAATTACTATACTGTTGATTCATAATGGATAGGTGCGGACTGTATTTATCCTATTGATTACAAACGCTATAAGCATGGAAGGTCCTTAAAAAACTACAGCATACTGATATAGTGTACCTGCTAATCTATCTAATAAACTAATCCAAATGGATTAAAAATCCATGGCCACCGTCTATTGACACAAACTACATGTGGCGTGGTTTATAAGGAATATACATACTGAAATAAAATAAATTTAAATTTAAAATAAATTTAATAAAATGAAATACAATAAGGTAAAATAAAATACAGATCCTACAGTTTCAGTTCAAAGCTAACAAGGGTTTAATACTAATGAAGTCATTAATCCCTGGCTTAGTAGTGGCATCAGTGCAAATTTGCCATCTACTTTCTTTCCACGCCAGGTAGGTCTTCCAATTCCCCCCCTTGTCCTTAGTATTTACCTGATCTATAATGGAAAACCTAAAAGAGTGATCTGTACCTTGGTCATGAATGTGTCGATATAAGGCGTTCTTCGTATCTTGTTTGCTCATCTTGTATGTATGTTCATAAATCCGTGTCTTGAGCTTTCTTTCAGTTTTGCCTATATAATAGGCCGGACACTTTGTACATTTAGCAATGTAAACTAATGATGCACTGATGCCACTACTAAGCCAGGGATTAATGACTTCATTAGTATTATACCCTTGTTAGCTTTGAACTGAAACTGTAGGATCTGTATTTTATTTTACCTTATTGTATTTTATTTTATTAAATTTATTTTAAATTTATTTTATTTCAGTATGTATATTTCTTATAAACCACGCCACATGTAGTTTGTGTCAATAGACGGTGGCCATGGATTTTTAATCCATTTGGATTAGTTTATTAGATAGATTAGCAGGTACACTATATCAGTATGCTGTAGTTTTTTAAGGACCTTCCATGCTTATAGCGTTTGTAATCAATAGGATAAATACAGTCCGCACCTATCCGTTATGAATCAACAGTATAGTAATTCATCCACTACTATTATGCAATATTATATGTATTAAGTATGTTTATATAGCATTAGTACAGTTTTTATACACCTTTCATATGATGTACACATTTTTTAGAAAATTATTTATAATCTTAGGGAGAAGTTAAGCAAGTTTGTATCATTTTTATAACAATTTAGTGGATCTAATGTCTTATGGCTAGGTATTTCAACTGAGTTGTCCTTTGGGAACATGGCCGTTTTAAGACTTGTATTAACAATTAGTGTTTGGTGCCTAAAAAAGTATTTAAGCTTGTTTTTATGGTTTGGTAATTGTTCTGATGAAATCTGCATGTAAGCAGATGAAAGCGCTCAACATACAATAAAGTGTTTAACGTGACAGTACCGGCTTCGAGTGTTTGGATTCCCTGTTCTGTACATTCTTCTTATATGTGTCATTGGGGTGTCATTTAAATAAAGCTTAAATATAATTGTATTATGATCTGAAATAGGGCAAGACACAATCTTGGTGGTTTTTATATCATTTATTATTTGTGTGGATATGATTACCCTATCTATTCTAGAGTATGATTTGAATCTATTAGAATAGAATGTAAATTGAGGTAAGCTCAGGTCTGTGTAGTCATGAATATCTTTTGGATGATATGTATCCATGAATTGTATTAATTGTTTAGCTTGTGAGGATATTTTCCTTTTTCCTGAAGTGCTAGAGTCCTTTTCATTTAAAACACAGTTAAAATCCCCTGCCATAATAATATTACCCTCAGACTGAGATACAATTTTGTTCAGTTATTGTTTAATAGTGCTGGTTCCAATACCCGGTAACCAAAAATTGTTTACTAAAGTGAACATTTTTGTATTTATTTTAATTGTCAACAAGCACAACATCCCATTATCATCTTGATAAGATTTAATAATTCTAGGTAAAAGGAGAGTTTTATTCCAATGGATTGCTACTCCTCTTTTCTTTTTAGAATGTTCAGAACTGGCAATGACTATATATTTATTAATATTTAAAAAGTTGATATTTTCTTTTAAAATATGTGTTTCTTGTAGAAATATTATGTTTGGTTTGTGTATATTTAAGTATTTAAGCAAACTTCCTCTTTTAATAGGGTTATTCAGACCATTTATGTTGATTGATAAACCTTTTAGTGAAGTCATAATATCTCTATAAATGAATAAGAAATTCTTGTGATTTATGTGTTATCTTGATTATGTTTAATATAATCCTCTCCAAAATATTTATGTAAATTATAGTCTTTGTCTGTTACCATATGATATACTGTATGTGTTATACAATTCTTGTAACTTATAATTATATGCATTTGAATTAAGATGGATGTCAGGAAGAACTTATTAATAAAATTGAAAGTAGTGTAAATGTGATCAAAAAATGGGGTAGCAACCTGCCTGGAGTTATAAACTCCTTATCCCAGTGACATCTGTCACTCAGATCAAACCCGTACCCAGCAGCAGCCAAAAACAGTCTCCACTGTATATAAATGTGAGATAGGTAAAATAATAACTCTATATATATATTTACATGTTCACTAAAACAAGTCGAACAGCTCTGTAATCAGTGTAACTCATCTGATATTAGTTATAACAAAATGTCATTCGGAATGAACCTCTAACTGTAGCGACTAAACATAACCTTCACTATATATGAATGTTAAACATACAAAATATTAACTCTATATATGATTGCATATTCATTAACACAGTAAGGCATAGTTATAATCAGTGTAACTCATCAAGTATTGCTTAAACCATTTCATCATTCAGAACTGACCTTTAAACAACAGCAACAGAACATATCTTCTTTGTATATAAAAATTAAACAGATTAAATAATAACTTCATATGTGATTATATGTACCTTAAAACTGGTCTGAAATCTATGAAAGCAGCATTCTGATACAGAAGCCTGTCAACTGAAGTTACTACTAGCCATTTAACACATATGCTATATGTTGGTGTAATATTTAAAACAAATCAATATGAGTATCATTAGAGTGAAAGGTCAGGTGACACCTTAAGCACTTGTGATAGAAAATGCCATCATGCATTAAGTGAGCTTTTTTTAACCCATATTATTTTCTATCTAGCTTTCAGCCGCTGAATGGAAAATCAATTGTAATTTGTAATAAGATTAGTTTATCCTGTTAAGTAAGGCACATCAATATAAATAACATGGGATACATTAATTTAATAGAAAAAAAATGCACTCTTACTTTTCCCTTTTTTCCTTCCCCTTCAGTTTACCATAAACATAAATAAAAATAAAATAATTGAAGATTTCTTTCTTGAGAATCAAACTGAGTCCAAATAGTGTAGTCAACAAGTTTAAAATACATTTTTAAAGTAAATACAACTGTTTCCAATGTTTCTGATGTTTTTTCAATGAAATTGCATGTACTGACTTCCTGTTTGGGCAGGTTGACTAGCTCTGATGTCATCAAAATGCGTTGTGATGTAGTGGAGTTCATTCGAGAATGCAGAGAAGATTTGTAGTGAAAATAAGGTAGTTCATGAAGAAATAAGCTCATGGACATCAAGCTCGAGCTTCACAAAGTCTCTGGAAGATGATTTTTCATCATTTTGAGTGAAAAAAAAATGCCAAAAATAACAAGTATGTAACTGTATTTAAAATGTATAGGGAAAGATCATATGAGTAACATCTGCATGCTTCCCATAGCCTGCTCACACATGCACAGCTAGTTTGAACTGTCCTTTACAAATAAACAGCACCACAAAACTCCAACTGTAGGAGAAAGTATTTTAAATAAATCATATAGCCTTATTAATCAATTTTATATTCACATGACAGAAAAAGAGTGTATTTAATAGGGTATATATATGTGAAGGAGTTCACTTATGAATCATATAAAAATGTTAAGAGATTGTCAGATCATATTATCCCCATATGAATTTAACATATATACAAGTTTAAATGAATTTTTAGGGTATAAACTATAAAAAAACACAGTGTTCAGTATGAATTACAGAGAATGATAACTGAATGTGTGGTGAGCTCTTATTTACTACTAACTATGTAGGTTTAATTGATCTGACTGTAAATAGTTTAAAAAAATAGGGAATATAAAGGGAATCTAGAATGTTTATATATGGGAAGTACTTATTTTACTGTCACAATGGCTCCATTTGTTTACCCTTCACTCTTAAGATATCTTTATAACAATACCCATAACTATATATTTACCATTAGTATACACTTTTACCTCAGTATAAGTAAAAATGAAATTATGAAATTACGTGTATACGTAAGGTCATGTGTGAGTGGCATGGAAAAAGGAAAAAGCAGGCTTACCTTGTAAGTGAAAACAATCAACATATAATTAACACAGCAACAGTGTTTCCAGAAACATAACAAACTGCAAACATGCATATTTAAGTAATTTGTTTCTTAGGGCCGGATTCACGAAGGCTTGCACAGAGTCTTAGAGTGGAGTAAGACTCCATGCAGCCATCATGTCCGACGAGTGATCCAGGAACACCCTGTAGGGGCTTGTAAGAGAGCTCATAAAACAGCTCTTACACGGACAGGGCTGGGATATGCAAATTACCTCAATTCCAGGCGAAAGGCATGCAAATGAGGTAGAGTTGCGATTCAGGAAACCCGAACCTGTCCGAGTAAAGCAGTGTTATTTGCAGAAATGTACTCAGTTGACAACTGAGTACCATTTTGCAAATAGCAAAACAGAGCCGTGACAGCTCCAAATAAAGGTAGCATCCAGTGCAGGAAGCATGCCAATGGCCAAATATACAGCTATGTGAAATGTTTCCTGATGCAATATGAAAATAATAATATTTTATTTTTTTTTGCCGATTTCCGATGTTTAAGCATAGCGCAGCGCTGCACAAACGGGGTGCGCTCTAAAACCCAGAATACTAAAAATTAAAACCCACAAATGTGGATTTTATTGAAATTGTTAATGTACAATGCAAGGGAATGACAGGCTGAAGACAACATGGCCACCGAGTAGAGGTTGCTAAGGGGGGGAGCTCAGTCTAAGACATGTAACCAAGCATTAGTAGGCAATCCTATGTAAATGAGCGTTAGGATAGTGAATCGCAAGTTTACATAGCAAATGAGCACAGTCAGTGGAGTGTAGGAGTAGGATATGGGGAGTAACAGAGTAGAAGATAGGTGACATAACGATGGGGGTGTGTATGAAAGAAGTGAAGTTCATTGGAGCAGAGTGGCATGTGTCAGCTGTCATTCACACATCATGGAATGAGGTGTGTCAACAGGTAGGCTAGGAAAAGGCAAGAAATGGAAGGTGTATGCCGTGGATAACACCAAAGTTTCTTGCTGAGCAGGTATGCGTGCGTGTGCGCGTGTGTAAACTCGAGTAAAACAGGCGCGTGTAACCATGAGTGCTCGTTTAAGCCAGAGTAAGCATGTATAAGGCTGTTTAAAGAGTTGTAAGCACGTTTGCGCTAGTGTGTGCGTGTTTTAACCCAAATAAGCAAGATTTAGTCTGTGTAAGCATGTGTGCACATGTGATAGCTGCTGTGCGCATGTTTGCACTTGAGTGCGTGGCACCCCCCCCCCCCCCCCCGCTGAGGAAACAGAAAGGAAAAAGGAAGCGCAACAAATAGTAGGAAGCTACCAGGGAGTACTAGCAGAGCTAGCAGGTGAAAACAATCAGAATCAGGCAATTACACAGGCAGTACACTAGCCCAGCCCAGCCTAGCACTTAAAACTCTGCAAACAACAGTCCATTATGTTTCTCACAACAGACACTGCAGTAAGATAATAGAAGTGAAAACTGAAAAAGCTTTACTGAGACAAAGAAATGTTAGGGGCTGCCATTGCTGTCATAAGGCAACATATGCAACATGCTGAGGGTGGTGATAATGGAAATGCTGCTGGACAACCCACAGTGAGGAGATGGAGAAGAGTGTACAGGCCCAGGGTAACCTACCAGGGGCTACATGAGCTGGAGATAGTGGAGCGCTATAGAGTGGACAGAGACCTCCTGCAGCAAATTGTTTTGCTGTGCAGGCCACGCCTCACACACAGAACCAACAGAGGGGAACCCATCCCAGTGGAAACCAAGGTATGTGTTGGCCTAAGAATATTAGCAACAGGTACCTTCCAGAGATCAACTGGTGATATGATGGGGATATCACAGGCATCAGCATCCAGGGTACTAAACCAGTTCCTGCATGCCATGTCAGCACATGTTGGTGATCATGTATATTTCCCCAATTCCCATGAGGTATTAGCCAGCAATGTGCTTCTCTTCCAGCAAATAGCGGAATACCCTGAGGTAGTGGGTGCAATAGTCTGCATGCACATATGCATCAAAGCACCAGCAGGTGAGCGGGGTAGGGTCTACTTCAATCGCAAGGGCTTCCCCTCCATCAACTGCCAGGTCGTGTTTGACGCCCAGGGCATAATACTGAATGTGTGCGCAGGCTGCCCTGGAAGCTACTATGATTCCCATATCTGGCATCTGACGCAGCTGTACCAGACATTTGCCAGTGGGGACATCCCACATGGTCACCTAGTGGGTGATGCTGGCTATGCACTGGAGCCGTGGCTGATGACACCCATTAGAAATGCACACACACCTGAACAGGAACGTCATAATGAGGCACACGCACAAACACATAATGTAATAGAGCATGTGTTTGGGCTGCTCAAGTCACAGTTCCAGTGCCTGGACACATCTGGTGGAGCCTTGCAGAACTCACCAACTACATGTACCCAAATTGTCATGGTATGTGCTATGCTACATAATATGATCCTGCAAAAACAGCTGCAGCAGGACCAGCATAGGCCTGGGCCAAACAGTCCCCCACCATTGCCAAGGCCATCACAGGCAGAACGTAACTCGGAGGAACAACCTGAGCCTTCCCCAGTAGGCAGAAGGAGGTGTGCCCAGTATGCTTTGGCCTTGGCAAAGAGGCAACACATAGCACATACACTGGCTCAGTAGGAACTCTGGAAATGATACCTCTCCGACTGCACATATAGTAAAAGGGATGCCTAAGTTGACACTACGTGCTTTCAAACATGTACAGGGAGTGTAGTATGTGCATCTGACATAGGCAGCCCTGCAGCCCCACCTAAGGCATGATTGCCATGTGTTAAGCAATATAAAGCAGTGCTAAACAGGATTTACCACCATGTAGTATATGCAAACAAAATCGCACACACCAACTAGCACAACTGTGGTCAATGTTCAGTAATATTGGGCAATGTCCAGCAATGTTGGTGAATATTGAGCAATGTCGGACAAGCCGGGTCTAAGTAGGGCATAGCTGAACAAAAGCCAACATGCTCATATTTGCTCAACTGGCCCTTAAGCAGTCTGGTCTGCTCAGTATGAAAATATAAAGCAGTGATGGGCCTCGAACCCAGGATACTGTGCACTATAGCCAAAGTACTGAACCACTAAACCATGACAGTATTGCAGTGGTCAGTCTATATGAAGGAATGCTGATAAGTCTATGCAAAGTATTTCATGGAAACCCTGCAGGCACAGCATAATCCTTGTTGAGTTATGACACAAAGGTGAGTCCTGCAGTGAGAACAAAACCTGACTTCCAACACACACAGTATAAATGTTAATATCGGTCATGTTCGCACACATCAACAAATGTAGTGGACCTCAGATAGCAACATACGGAAAGGTCACACTGGGCATGCTCACACACTTGAATAAATGAGACAAATGTCAGGCAACAAAACACGGAATGGCAGAACTGGGCATGCTCACACACTTAGGCCATGTCTGAGTACAGCAGTGGGCCACGCATATCTGGTAGTTGCATGTGTTAACCCAGGTACCTGTCACTATACAGCAGTCTGCCCTGTGCACACAGTTATATGACAACAGACACATCTATAATATAGTGGAACCCTGTCATAATCAAATATGTTCTGCAGTTACCGAAGTTGTTCATAGAAACTGGTAAAGCAAAGATGATAAAGACCTGCAAACAGTATCAGCAATAAACATTGTGCATCTTGAACATTAGCATAGGTTTAGAGGTCGATACTAGGCTATCTGCCCTAGGGCATGTACAAGCCTAGCCAGAGTGTGTTTGGCATTCGCAACCCTGTCAGATTACTACACTGTTTGTGTGAATAGTAGGTCACAAAAGATAGCCCATGTACGTTTATGCTAGTGTGCCTCTGTCTAGCAGGGACACGGAAGATATCCCAGGGGTAAACATACAATCACCCATACAGTCGTCAAGATGTCTCCTGTAGGTGGTCAGTGGGTGGCTCTGCCTATGTGAAACTGGGATTACATTCTGGAGTGAGTGGAACTTCTGAGATAAGAATCTGTCCCTCCACAATGTCCTATTAACATCTGTGCTGATGTATACATCCCTGGAGTGTGTAGCTCCAAGGGAGTCGGACATCCTGAGGTGGAGCATGTCCAGTAATTCTGGGTTGGGTATATCTGTAAACAACAGGCACACATCATATCTGAGTAGGTGGTAAGCGACTGAGTAGAGCTGGAGTTACTGCATCTGAACTGTGCAGGGCATCTGTGTGAGTCCCTAGATCTGCTTGGTGAGGAACTTCCGTGGCCAGTACAGTTGCTGCAGGTGTCGGGTGAGGTACACCCCAAATGTGGCATTGTAACCAAGCATGGATGTGATGAGTATAGGGGCACAATGACCTCACTCGATCTAGATGTGAAACCATATGGGATAAGGTGGCCCACATAGAAGGTGTGTCCAACCACTTTGGCAACATGAATGTCAAAGGCGACAGTATGAACAAGTCATGTCCCCAAACCCCTAACAACTCCTACCATATGTAATGGAGTACTACCTATTTTGTAATGTGTGGGCATGTTGTTATTCCCAAAGAGGATGACTATGCAACTAATGGCATTTAGCTGTAGGCCATGGCTCAGACACCAGTCATCCATCTCTGTAAGACCCTGTTTGAGTATGCATGTGGCAGCTGGAGAGTTGATCATGGCACCCAGTTTGCAGTCAAGTGCAAACATGTTTAGCCATATTCCCCCTGTGGTAACCTGTATGTCAGACAAATATATACTGAACAAGAGAGGTCCCAGGACTGAGCCGTGTGGGATGCCATGTGTAACTGGTGCATAGTCAGACATAGCACCTACAATTCTGACCATGTGGGTGCTATCCCTGATCCAGGTATTAATCCATCATGTGAGATATGTGTCCATATCGACGCTGGTGAGCCTATGCATAATGGCCCAGTGGGTTATTGTGTTGAAGGGTTTTTCAAGGTTCAGGTAGGCTGTCTGGACAGCTGTCCCTATGTTGATGGACCTGTTAGCCATTTAAAGAATACAAACAGGTTCAAGAGGCAAGATCTGCCCACAACAATGCTGAAATGTGTAGGACACAGTGTCTGTAGGTTCCCGATGTCTATGTGTATGAGTCCCATGACAATACGCTCCATAGCTTTTCAGAACAGGCTACTTAGGCTTATAGGGCAATATTGTCTGTGGTCCATTGTGGCACCAACTCTGTGGAGTGGGACCACTGTCACTGTATGCCATTCCTTGGGTACATATCCTGTGGTAACTCTGATATTGAACAGTGATGTAATGTGAGGGTTGCATCTGTCATGATGCTTGTGTAAGATGCAGGCTGGGACACCATCTGGTCACATTGATACTGTGATGTACGCTTTGGGGAGGGCAGCACTCACCTGTTACTGTGTGATGCCAGGGAGGTTATACTCTGTTGGGATGGATAGTTGCTCCTTAGTGGGATGGGTGGAGACATCTGCACTGAACCTGTTTTCCAGGATGTTGGCAATGCCAGTTGGTTCAGGGTAGGTTTAGTCAGTATGCAGTAACTCACAGCATATCAGTGAGTGTCCACCCAGGTTCCTGACATAACTGAAGAAGGCCGTGTGATAGTCCTAAGTGTCTTTTGCTATTGTCTGGTAGAAGCGGCCCTTAGAAAAGTTCATGAGTGATTGTAGCTGTCTGCTACTACAGATCACAGATGCCTTCCCAGTCTGGGATTGTGCTCTATCATGTAGTAGCTTCCTCCTGATGTTGTACAGCTTATTAATGGCTGGGGTCTACCAGACAGGTCCCCTGCCATTGGAGTAGTGAGTCCTGTTGTTATTTGGGATAGCACAATCCATGCAGTCTACTAGGTGTCCATAGAATGTGTATGTAAAGGATGCAGCAGTGTGAGCCGTATTTGCCACTGTCTCAGGGTCTCTGAAGGATACCACCTTGCTTCAGTGAAGTGAGATGTTGGCTCATGAGTAGTTCACCAAGATTACCCAGGATGGGTGTGTGGAGGGTATATGTATGTCCAGTGAGATACATGTATGTTCTGACCTTACCAATGAGGGCTATATCGCTGGTGTGGAACATAGAGTCCCATGCTGGTGATGATCAGGTCCAAAATGTATTCCCCCTTGTGGCTGCGCTGACTGGTTGTGCCATAGCATATGAGTCTACAAATTGTAGCGACTGTTGGGTGAGGGTGTCGGGGCTTGAGTAGTATCCCCAGTCAATATCTGTGTATATGAAGTCACACAATATAATGGTGTTTGTGGAGACCTTCATATTCTCCATAGTTCCCACGAAAGCCGAGTGTGGTTCCTGAGTTTGGGAGTGTGTTCTGTAGCAGGCAACAAACTGAAAGGCAGTATTGCACAATGGTAGTTGTATATGTATGGTGTGTGATGCTTTGTGTAGTGCTACTAACCCGGAGGTGTGTGTATCTATGATGTATATGGATACTCCCCCTAGTTGTGTTGTCTGTTCCAAGTCTTGTTGTCAGACAGCATGGTATGAAACATAACCTGGTAGTGCTGGTGTGCATAAGCGAGCCTGAACCAAGCATCTGTCAGTGCACAGAGAGTCCTGAGTGGCCGCAATATGAGGTTAACACAACTGTTGTTGAGCAGCAATACCCTTAGTTTCATTTAACCTGTAATGTCTATGGAGGTGGGTTTGTCTTCTGAGCCCTGCTTAAAAAAGGTACTATGGTGGTAGCAAGAGCCTTAGCCAGGATTCCAAAGTCCAAGGGTGACAGGTGCAAGCTGTCCATAGTGAAGCTACGTGGCATGTTGAGCATGTCACCATAGGCTGACAGACACTGTATCCCCTGTAAATTAGACAAATTTGTTAGGCAACTGTTAAATGTGATATGTGTGTCCATATACTGTGACATCATAACTGGTGGGTGTAAGATGCTAGACAAGGACAGGGTCATACTGGCCTGGACTACATGATCTGAGTGTTCCTCCATGTATCATGTCATGTGGTCCAGGGAGTAACATCTGAGGTTATACACACCAGCATGGACAATGATGGTGCCAGTCCTGTACTTGCTTGGAGTGACCTAACTGCCTGTGTTATGCGGCAGATCCTGGCACCCAACAGACAGCCCAAAGTGACTATTCCCTTGTTAGGGCTGGTGAGTGGTATGTCAGTGTGTCTGACAATAAGTGTCGCCTATTACAAGTGTATTAGGTGTGTTGTTTAGCCCGAAGGGCAGTGAATGTGTGGCACACTGACATTGTGAACTATGTGATATGTGGGTATTGTAGTGGGGTAGCAGGTGTGTGTGTGTCTGCTCTGGAGGTCTCTGCTGCTTAGGTAGAGTACATTTACAGCATCTGAGTATGTCTATGTGTGATAATATGGTTTGAGTGCTGTTGTTAGAGGATATGTGAGACTGATATGCGGTGTGTGTGGTTACCTTCACCACCTGATAGACTGTGCCAGTCATGGGTCGAGAGAGTTCAGCACCCTGTATGTCTATATTGGTGCATCTCACACATATATCTGAGTTTGTCAGGAGGAGGAGAGGGTTGTCTGTGTACATGAGACAGATGTGACATTGTGTCAATATCACAATATCCACCGGCTGGACTGAAGAGTACACACAAAACCGATCCCTGGACATGCCAGGATATTATCATGACATACTCTATAGCCTGATCACAAAGGATCAGTAGGGTGTTAAGCATGTAAAAGAGTATAACAGAGATTAGTGCTCATCTTCGTTGGTGTTTTGTAAAGAGTAGCTGAGAAGGAGTCCAGACTGAATCATGACACCTCCTTCAGCTATGTCATAAATAGCAATGTACACCCATATATGTCCTGAGTCAGGGCCAACTGTACCTAAGTGACAATGCCGACATCATGACAGACAGGCACATATGTACATACCCATCTCCCACTGACAATAGTCCATATCATCATACCAGGAGATATCACATATAGAATGGATGAGCAGCTACCCCCACTGCCAAAAGCATGGCAGCAAGTGGAATACATTGATTCCCAATATGTGTCATGCGCAAACTACAGAACAAACAGATCATGCACCTGAACAGTCAGCTGAGCCTCACCCCCTACACGGGATGTGGAACCGTTGAATGTGTCACAGCTACATATGGCACTCCCCACAAGTGTTGGTGCACAGCACACCATGGAAAGTCAAGTCCAGTATGCTTATGAAGTCTGATCTGCAAGGTCATGTAGTCCATCATGGTTGCAGTCATAAACAGAGCTATTGGAAGCTGACATACACACAACCCTACCAACTGTGGTATGTTCATGTACGGATCATGGTTCCCAAACATGCTAGACTGTTTGCAAGGCAGCCACCCAGGACATACATCAATGAACACATCTACACGTGTCACATAAACTTTGAATAGCCCTTTATCAACATCCCAGACACATGTAGTATCCACAAAACCAACAAGCTGTGCATAAATATGTGTTGACATATGACGGAATGTCAATGTGTCCACAGATAGATCACACAAGGTAAGGATTCTGAGGTCTTCTTCAAGCTGTTGACACCTGCTGACCCACATGGACCATTCCTGGAATGGTATAAAACAAAGTGTACACACACCACCATGTCCAGTCTGATGATGTTACCATCCTATAAATACAGCAGGAGAAGGGAAACCAGCAAGTAAAGCAAATAGCACGACATGTTAATGTATATCTCTCTCTAGTATCATAACATAGTTAGGTAGGGGTTTGAATCCTGCAAACAGTGAGTGTGTGTGTGTGGGGGGGTGTATGTGTGCAGTTTCCTTTGAGAGGTGTTCCCTTTTTGGAGACTGGGAAAACTCTCTAAAAGAGGTACATTCCTCTTTGGAAAGTCTGATGATGTCACCATCCTACAAATACAGCAGGAGAAGAGAAACCAGCCAGTAAAGCAAATAGCACACTGTGTTAATGCGTCTTTCTCTCTAGTATCATAAGATAGTTAGGTAGGGGTTTGACCCTGCAAACAGTGTGTGTGGGGGTGTGTGTATGTGTGCAGTTTTCTTTGAGAGGTGTCTCCTTTTTGGAGACTGGGAAAACTCACTAAAAGAGGTACGTTCCTCTTTGGAAAGTCTGATGATGTCACCATCCTACAAATACAGCTGGAGAAGAGAAACCAGCCAGTAAAGCAAATATTGTGCCATGTTAATGCATCTCTCTCTCTAGTATCATAACATAGTTAGGTAGGGGTTTGAATCCTGCAAACAGTGAGTGTGTGTGGGTGGGTGTGTGTATGTGTGCAGTCTCCTTTGAGAGGTGTCCCCTTTTTGGAGACTGGGAAAACTCACTAAAAGAGGTACATTCCTCTTTGGAAAGACTGATGATGTCACCATCCTACAAATACAGCCGGAGAAGGGAACCCACTCAGTAAAGCAGATAGCGTGCCATGTTAATGCATTGCTCTTGAGTATCATAACATAGCTAGGTAGGGGTTTGCATCCTGCAAATGCTGACTGTGTGTGTGACAATGTGGTGTGGGTTTTGCTTTTACTATGGTATGATGGTATGACATAGTATGATTACAACAGTAAGTGCATTGCACACATCAGGTATCTGAGTGGCAAGTATATATGTGCACATGTCCCCTCAGTTAGTACATAGGTGTGAAGCCTGCATACTACATGAATACATTTGTTTCCATTGACAGGTTGTGCCGCTGCTTCTCTGATCGTAGGTCACATATGTATGCATGTGACAAGGCCGTCCACTGTCGTGTTCTGTGGACAAGGTCATCTGTGGCACACACACCCATGACAGTTACTTAAAAGTAGTGTGAGTGAGGGTATATGCCTGGGGTATATGTCAGACATTGTCATACACAACAAAGACTGCCAAGAATGGACAGTCTTTATAGGTGTATGACTGCCTTGTGGATATGCATTCAGACCTCTAATGTCTTATGTGATACACCTTGGGACTCCACAATACCTATGGATATGTGTATACCAAGGGACACATGACATAACATGAGGCTGTATGTACACATTGGTACCCAACATACATGTTGAGGGCTACCACCTGTGTGGTACTGATGGGATAATATGTATAGTACATGAGGATGACTATGCCATAGTCGGCTTACTGCTATACAGCATGTATCAGACAACAGGTATCTGTCTGTATGATACCCTTGTGTAGGATATGCATCCCATCCAGGGAATGCATTGTAGGCCAATCCATGCATTTCCAGATATGGATGGACACATCCCTAGTGTGTCTGCATGTACCTAAGGGGGCTATATGCCAAACAGGTGTGGTCACAGGAATGGGCGGCGGTCATTACCACTGGTTAGTGTTATAGTGTAGCACCGGAAGGATCCAATTGTTACTGGGTTCCCTACTACTGTGTGTCATTTGTCAGGACATCATCCAATGATTGCTTATAGTCATGCTGTTGAGGTTGTGTATACTACCAGACTGCAAATCATTGACAGATATTAACGGTATCACCCACAGCACAGTGTCAACCCATGTCATACACACGTCTACCCATGTTAGTACATAACTGTAGTAGAATGCATACTGGCCATTGAAAGATACTATGAGATGTTAACAATGTGTATGATAGGGTATGCCATACATTCCATGTGTCCACTATGCACATACATCCAGACAGTGCGCACCCACCATGTTCATAGATGTACATTTGCTAATCTGTACTGCACACAGCACACACATACTGTCCACTACTAACACATGCTGGCAACGCATTATACTTCAGCCAAGTGGCACATGGGTTAACAATACATACTCAGACCTAACAGTGGTGTAAACAATGCTACATTGATAATCAGAGCTTTGATGCATAATGTCTGTTCAGATATACCTACAAGGATGTTGTTACACTTCCTTGTTGACAACTTGCTATTATTGCTACACTGCTATAGTGTCACCCTGGGCATCAGCACCATGTTAGCCTGTTCCTTCTTCAATGATGCAGATGACAGGAGGCGACACAGGTATCATCATATGCACAGGGCATTTTGTTGTTTGCCAGAGCCTGACACTGACCCATCCAATCGACATGTCTGTGTGTGTGTGTGTGTGTGTGTGTGTGTGTGTGTGTGTGTGTGTGTGTGTGTGTGTGTGTGTGTGTGTGTGAGGGACAACAGTACAGCATGGGCCAATGTTGATGTAATGTGTGTGTGTATGTATGAGCCCTAGTTGTTTGGTTAATGTGTGTGTGTCTGCATCCACACAGCTCCACCATGTGGCTGCCATATATGGTAGTTTGTGGGACAGCCATAGACTGTACCTGCTAGGCTGTACAGATCACTGTCTCCGGCCACAGACACAGTACCTGTGCCTGGCAGGGGTGCTATGGACAGCATCGGGTACCAACCCTGACTGGGTACTGTCATCAGAGGCAGAGGTATGATTACTGGACCCATGTCCCTGCTGGAACTGGCCAGAGCCACGTGCACGTGGTCTACTGGGACGGTCAATGGACAGGCCAGCCCCAGCATTGCTGGGGCTGGTACTGCCACTATGGGAGCGGCTGTGAACTGTGGGCCATCCATGACCACTGCCAGCTGTTGCTGTTGCTGGCATGCGTCTGCGTCGATGTCGCAACCATCCCGCATGGTCCTGGCTCATGGAAGACATTTTGTGGAGGGCATCTAATACCTCCCCCCAACATCTATCAATGACCTCAGTGTAAGTCCAGATGGCACCAGCAAGGTCACGGATACTGTCATTGATAGCGGTGTAATGTGCCCTCTGCGCCCTAAGTCCCTGCCTGGTGTACCGTTCCATACGTGCCTGAGCCTGCATTACAGCCCAGAACATACTGGTCATCATAAGACCTGTGAGGTCACGCCTGCCAGGGGCAATATGACCAGTGGTGCTCCCCCGAGAACCCCTGGACCTCCGCTTATGTGGTGCCATTCTGGGTCTATGGCTATGGCTGCTGTGAGGGGATGCAAGTGCCATGGGTACCACACTCTCCTGGTCAATGCCAACTGTATGCTGTCCCTCGCCTATGGCCATTGGTGGTGAGGGATGTATTGACAGTATGAGTGTGCACATAGATTGGGTTGAACACTGTGTACTGTCGATTGGCGGACCAACAACAGACCCTGTCAAATCTTCCTGTGCCAAAATACATGTGTCATCATCACCACTATTCATGGCAGTGGCTTCAGGTTGCCTGCTGCTTTCACCAACCCCTAACTCAGCACCTGTGAGAGGAAGACAGGAAACACACTTTACGGTCTGCACATGCACACATGCACACATGGATACATGCACACATGCACACATGCACACATGTACACATGAACACTAATACACACCTCATTACAGCACATACACACACATACCAGCAATCCAACACATACTCTATAGTGGGTGAAGGTGGGTGTCAGTATCACAAGGTAGACAGTCACCACACATGTGTCAGGATGCAGAATATGTGCTGCACAAGACCATGCAGTGCAAGTGTAGATGCCCCTATTAAATGGCAGTGTACATGGCTTTGATGCAACTGTGTAGTTGTTCAGTGATTGGCTACACCCTGGAACACAATGTGTACATGGACACAACATTGCTGTGCAGGTATTATCAGCTCTGCAATGCCCTGTGCACCATCACTCACAAGTATACATGCCATGGCTGCATGTGTTATCTGTGTGACACATACATTTCCAAGTCTGAGTGCAGTGTCTCTGTCCATAGCAGATAATAGTGGGCATGGGTGTAGCACATGCATGCTATGTACACACACGGGATGTGTGGTGCATGTTGACATGAAGGAATCCCAGTGCTCGACATGGCCAGTGTACAGTGGTTATGGTGAGTGTGGGACATATTGCAGATATGTGGGTGCCAGACATGCTATGGCATGCTACACGACTGCAACATTAAACACCACACATACCCAATGTGTGTCAAGTGACCTATACACCCACTAGCATTCCAGAACATATATGTGACACATTGTGTGGATGGTGACTGCTGTGCATATTGTGTATACTGGCATATGTAAGCACACAGACAACATGCTATGCATATTGTGTATAGGTGCATATGTTTGCACACACACAACACTGAGGTGCAAAGCAATGACTGCTATGCGTAGTACTATGGTCACTGTAACTGGATGGGGTGTAGTACCCTGTGCCATCATCAACATGCATCTTGTGGTCACTCACAGCTACTAATGTGTGCAAGACCAATGACTAGCATGCTGTACCTGAACTGCAGTGCCGTGGCTACGTTGACAACTACACAGCCACCTTGTACATGGATGTGTCAGGTGCCCAATAGGGAGTATTGCCTAACATGACTGTGTTATGTGTTGCAGAGTGTTGCACAGCCCCATGATGGGCCTCTACCCCTGAGGTACATCATGTTTGTGTGCATGACATGTGGGATACTGAAGTGTGACCTTACAGCGGGTGTGTGGTAATGCCAAATGTAGCATGTTTTCATGTACTGCATATGATAAATGTGTTCTGTTGTGTACAGCTGTAGCAACTATGTATATCCAATGTGCAGTAAAGTGTTGCCACAATTGTGTCTGCTGCACTGTGCATTGCATGTGACTGAGGCAGCTACTGACTTTACTGAGATGATTGATGTCTCACAGCAAACATGCACAGCATGCATTATGCATAGGTGTGTTACGTGTACATAGCCTACACCTCACCTATGACATGCACATTTTATTACCAATATTAAAGTGTTAATACACTCACCAGCATATATTGTCTGCCCTGCTGTCACACCAGAGGGACCTAGAAGAATATGACACAGTTTGTCAGTGGTCACAACTGTGGCATTGCTACTGTGAGTGTGCTAAACGACAGTGGAACAACAGTCAACAGTCACAGGTGTACGGATACTATTCCAAATATCAGTATTGCACATGTTAGGCAGCACAACTGCTAAACATACAGTACACATCTCACATATGCATATTCTAACAATACAGGGAACGGTAGTCTACAGCTAGGGCATATTACCTGCATGCTCCATGTCATCCTGCTGGGTGGCTCCGGCCTCCATGATGACACATGTGTGACACTGTTGCTGCTGTAGGCCAGGAGCCACCACACTTAGGAGCAGCTCCTCCACTCTGGTGAGGGGGGGGGTGTATGGCCGCCCCACCACCTGTGGCAAGCTGTTGCCTATGGATATCAGACGCACACTTCCGGACATGTCTAATTAAATCACTGCAGTGATGGCATACCTGCTTATATGTCCGGTTATGCATGCCTATGTCATTTACCCGGCGAACAATGTCTTGCCACAGTGCAGTATGGTCATGCTGGTGCTGCTGGCCCTGGAAAAAAGCAGGTTATAGTGCTGCACCAGGCTGTTCAGAATTTCCTGCTCCTCCGCAGCTGAATACAATGGATTATGTTGATGAGCCATAACACTGGAAGACAATTAAACGATATGTGTGAGCATGTCATGTGGCACACTTAACATTATGAAGTACAGATATCACTTAACTGCCATATATAGCATCTATCTGTCTATCAGAGGATACACACATTCAATACCACATATCAGTGCTCAGCCCACAACTGGCTGACAGTGCCTGCAACACTCCATATAACACACCAGTATACACCAGTAGTCAGCACACTGTTTGGGATACAATGCACAACATCGCCCCGGGGGTATATATCAAGCTAATGCATGAAGAAATATGTCATCCAATGTAATGAATGTCATGTACATTAACAATATTACCGGTAAACCACCCTAGTCTTTGATGCCATACCCCTACCTAACATATGTGCACGGTTGTTAATATAGCTGGCATACTGCTGTAACAGAGTATACATGTTGCTAGGTGTACACACACACACATACCCTGTAACACGCATGTCATTGCGGGCATGGTACAGGCATCATTAAACACACATCAGACATACATTTAACACACAGATGTATGCCGACACAGATGAGCATTACCTGTGGACCTTATAGTACTGTGTGCCCCTACTTACAGATACCTATGCCTGTGGTATGTAATCTGTGCAGACTACAGGAAACACACAAGACAGTGTTACCAGGGACTGTGAACATACACCATACTGTGCTGTTTAGGCCTACAGCTTCAGGTAGTACAACAGTTCATATGTGAGCTGGAGTCACCAGCAGTACCACTTACTGAGCATACATGTATTGCTTCAGCCTACATTGGGACACCACAGTCATACACAAGGAACTACGTCACAACATATGCCATCCTACTATGTCTGCATCCCAATAACCGACATATCTTTCTCCGGCCTCACACCTAGGACAGAAACTACCATGACAGACACAACCTCACACTAAACTATCACACCTTTACAAACCTTGCACACAGTCACTGTCACACTCATTCCACCTCACATAGCAGGTATTGCACTGAGTACGTGTGTGTGCATTGTGTCATAGGTAGGTATTGGCCCTAGGGCCTAGAGCAGCCTAGCCATATGCTACCCTGGCCTTTGACACACCTGTAATGTGATTTCACTTGCTCCTGTCAACCGGATACACAGAGGTAACTCCCAGGGCATATTGCCTATCTCCAAAAGAATTATCAGGGGTATGTATGACATCTGCTAATGAGGAGCCTTGTTTGTTCATACTGGGTGGTTTAGTCCAGAGTATGGCATATTTGTGGATAGGAACCTGTACCTCCAGCATGTGCGGTTTAGTGAGGTGACAAGGATTAGGGTCCTAGGTCATGTAGCTCGGAGGGATTGTGAGGTGTTGTTATGGTGGTTGGCCGACTGCTATGGGTGTAACATACCTCAGTATGTCCGGCAGTGGTAACCTCTGGGTTTGCGGTATGCAACACACTCTAGCTGTGGTTTGTGAGTCAGTCTGTATAGGGCATGTGTTTGAGGGCAGTATTACTCTTTGTTAGGTATGTCTGTGGCCTTTCCACTTGCTGTAGTTGTCATGTGAGGTACATACCACATGGGGCATTGTGAGGAGTAGAGGGGAACACCAACCTATATTTCCCTAGATGACACACCTTTTGTGATGACACGTACGATGTAGACAGATTACATTACTACTGTTATCACTGTGATTATCAAAGGGGAGCCTACTGTCCACCTGTGTCCTGTGTACCCTTCTGACACCATCATTGTTAGGCAGGCTATCACCTATGTGGCAGTTACTGCGTAAGGTGATTTGGAATGGGGTATGGCACTGTGAAATCAACACTGGTGTTCAGTCCATGCCTTGGACAACAGGCACCTGTTGCAGTACATATGACCCCGTGTCTCCCTCACTCTATCTCTTATATACATATATTTATATTATTATTATATATTATATATACACATACATACATATATTATTTTATTTTTTTTATTTTATTTTTATATTTATAAAAAAATAATAAATAAATAAATATATATATATATATATATATATATATATATATATATATATATATATATATGTATATATACACATACATGTGAAATGCATGTTGTACTGAAACCTGACTGTTGCTTCTTCCAGTACACTCTTCTCAATGTGTAGGTTTACTCACACCTCCTAATGGTAACACTGGATACATGAGGGTATGTACTTTATTTTCGAATTAGAGAATTAACTGGCATACAACAGTAGTTATTGCAATGTATTCCTATGGCTTTCCTATTTTCCCTTTACATTCACTCATTGTAATGCATGTTATATTTCTTTCAGCACCAAGTTATTGTATATCTGCTGTGGTGTAGTGGTACTTCATGCAGACTGGTGAGTCCAAGGTCCCGGGCTCGAGACTGACAAGATTTTTTATTTTGCTGCTGAGCAGTACAATGGCCTTGTAATACAGAGTGACTAAGGCACTTTTAAGCAGTTGTAAGCAGGTTTGCGATGCTAAGCTTAGCTTAGCTTATTTTATTTTAGCAATTCTGCTGGTTAGCTTATCATATCTTAGCAATGCTAAGCGCACACTGGTGCAAACCCGCTTACTACTGTTTACAAGTGCTCCCTCCTGCTAACCCCTGCTCTCATTTCTTTGACAGAAAAGTAAATGGGGAGATAGGAATGTGGTGATAAAGGGTGCACAAAGAGGGGAAGCCAGTAGGGAAACCAGTCGGGATGTACAGGATGGGTGTGGAGAGGGTCCACAGCTGCCCATTTCTTTACCAGCAACAGCTGTGCATATGCAATACATTAGGAGGGATATTTGAAACCTTCCACCCCTGAGAGAGGGGTGAGGACAACTAAGTGCATTGTACTACCAATTATGAATATCAGGCACATGCACTGTTTGTAAACTGCTACACTGTCATTAGTACGTTACTCACTTCTGAACAGTTTGTGGTTTGTTTGTGTTGACATTAGCACAGTCTGCTCAGGACAACTGGACATATTTCACTACTGTGTATGCCTACCTTCACCCTTGGTTGTGCCTGACTACACAGGTATATAGTACCTTTGGGTAGGGGTGCAGAAGTGCAGAGTGCATTATTTATTATCGTGTGATGTTTATCTTACTGAACATGCAGAGTTGCTGTGTACCTGTAAGTCTATAAAGGCTAGTAGTCTGTCTGAGTAGCTCCCACCTGTGGACATATCCAGATGGTAGACAAAGGTCAGCCTAGTATTCTTTGACTGTGCACCACAGCAGTCTTTTTAGCACCTGAACAATGGCATTGTCACAGGTGGTTGCTAGCAGTACATGGCTACATCCTTTGATATTTCTGTGTTGTACTTCTACATAAGGGCATGCTTGTGGGATTCATTCTACAGCTATTTGCAGAGTGTGTAACAGCAGACAAGCTGATATGCCTGTGTGTTTCTGACTCTTCCAGGCCTCAGATACTCTCACGTATATATTTGAACAGCCTCAGAGAAAGTTACATATAAGTGGGATACACCTGTGATATATTTCAGACATTTTGCAGTTCAGACTTTTTCTGATGTGCAAGCAGTGTCTACTTTCACTTATTGACATTTGTCATTAAATGAGATTCCCCACTTTTCTGCCTACTGTTAGTGCATTTCACAGGGAGTCAGAGGGGCACAGCTAACATTTGTTTACAAATCAGGGTCATCACTGTAGAACAGTCACTGTTGGGAGGTCTGGCCTGTGACCTATGCAAATATGCCATTATTTATCCTGCTCTGATACTGTGTGGGGTTTGTAAGGTGTTACTGTAACATTATTCCCTACTAGCATGGCTGATTCTCTTTTCACAGTCATGTCATGCAATTCCACAACACCTACTGGTTAAGGCTTACAGAACAAGATTTGTGTTATGCCATTCCTATTTTCCCTTTACATTCACTCATGGTAATGCATGTTAAATTGCTTTCAGCACTAAGTTGTTGTATATCTGCTGTGATTTAGTGGTACTTCATGCAGATTGGTGAGTCCAAGGTCCCGGGTTCGAGACTGACAAGGGTATTTTATTTTGCTACTGAGCAGTACAAGCGCCTTGTCATACAGAGTGACTAAGGCACTTTTAAGCAGCTGTAAGTGGGTTTGCGTGGGTTTTCGCGATGCTAGCAATTAGCTAGCTAGCACACACTCACACACACACACACACCCTGCTAACTATTGCTTAAAAGTGCTTACTCCCGCTTAACCCCGTGCTAATTTAAAGAAGAAAGTGGAAAGTAAAAAAAAAGGGGAAAAAAAGGAAACCAGCTCGGGATGTGCAGGATGGGTGTAGGGAAGGTCCATACCTGCCCATTTCTTTACCAGCAACAGCTGTGCATATGTTTGAAATTTGGTGTGAAATTTGAAACCTTCCACCCCTGAGAGAGGGGTGAAGACAACAAAAAATGTTGTACTGCCAATTAGAATTATCAGTTTACATGGCCAGCGGACATGTGTGCAAATTGGGCAGCTATGTATTTTTTTGTGGGAACAGATTGCCATTTTTTTTATTTTTTTTTTCAGGTGAGAGTGGAATGTGAGGTAGAGGAAGTAGGTATATTTGGGGAGGTAGGTTGGGGAGGAAAACAGACAAGACAAACAAGTCACATACAGCGGCGGAGATTGACACATGGGGTAGGTGAACACAATTGACGGGGAAGGATGTTTGGAAATCGCAAGCCAATGAGCCCACAGATGGTAGCAGTGGAACTGAGATCCCCACCCATGGGCAGTCACCACTGCACCTTCACAGCCCCGAGGGTGGCTGTGCTGAGGGCTGTGTTGGACGAGCAGGCTCACCCAAGAGATGCTCCACTCTCGTCTCGAGCTGGCATAGGGGATCAGCGACTGAATGCTGGATCTCCCTATGCACCACAGCCCGGACCCTAGCAAGGGTGACAGGTGGCCCTCCTCCGCCCACGCTTGCACGGGTGGATGAGCCCCATCCCCTGCAGTGCTTCCACCCAAAGGTGACACAGGAACAATGGAGGAGGGGAGCCCGGGCTGGGCACCAGAGCTGCTGGTGCCAGGTGCACTCACCAACTGAGGAGGGACAGGTGGGTCCGCTGGGACCGGCCTTCCCATATGTTCTGTGAGTAGCTGTGTTTAATTACAACATAAACAACAGCATTCCAGATTAGTTGTAACAGCATGCAGTAATATTCCCATTAACCCAACACACCAATGTTCCAACAGTTGAACAGCAAGCATAACACATGCATATATTGAATGACAGTGGATATTCCAACAGCATGCAGGAATGTTTGGTAGCAATAGGCCACCATGAACGTGGTGTTTGAACAGGGCACATGCATCAACATCAATGCAAATATTTATAAAACAATAGGACTTATGTCCCAACAAATATTTAAGGTTACATATACCCATTGAGGTGTGGAATTGCATGGTTTATGCACAAAACCTTGGTTAAAATCTTATAATGAACTTTAGTCTACACTACATTCCCAGTGACTGCAAGTGTATATCCCCTAACTATATTATTACACTTGCCACCATACATTAGGTTGTGTCATGGGTTTGGCTAGTTCAATATATGCCTGACCTATATCTGACATACTAACTGTCCAGGATGCAGATGTTACTGCTACATATTTCTTGTTTGCATTTATATTTCTTTATCTACATATCTGGGATGTTTTCACATGACATTTTCACTTCGATTTGTACAGAACCCTGCATTTCTTGACACACACTCACATTTCTAGTGAATAATTACATGCTACATGCGTGCCAGGTTTACTTATTCATGCCAGCCAGTAACTGACTATTGTGGACTATATATATGTTTCATAGCTACTAGCACTTCCATCACCCACTTTATATGGGACTGCATAACTCTGGGTTGCCAGCACATTTTCAAACAGTACTGTTTGTATAATGCAAGGGTACAACGACATTTCAGACTCTGTGACACAGACACACTCTGGGTTTTAGACCTTTATTAATGACATTGCACACTTTTCCACAGGCTCACTCCTTTATTTGTTTTAACGGTGTTTATGGCAGACATGTTCAAGACATATTATACCTTTATTAATAGGTTAGAACAATCTTTTTTTCAGGCTCACTCACTTATGTTATATAACAGTGCCTGCAGAGATATTATTCCAGACATATGTTACCTTTCTTAATGGGTTACTACACTCTTTTTCTGCCTCTCTGACGTTTTTATCTGACAGTACATGCAGTGGACTTATTCAGGGAATTCTATGGCTGTTTTATTGGACTACAACACTTTCTTTCATGCTCTCTCCCATATTTTATATAACAATACATGCAGAATAATCACTAACCTGCCTGGTGGCGCAGCCTTAGCAGCCTATCAGCATAGGCTTGCTGATTTGTAGCACGGTCACCTGCAGCTGTAAAGTAAATGAAGGGATATTGAGACATACCTATCCATTATACATACTCCATTATCAATTCTTACCTACTGCATTCCATGGCTACATACTCAGCTGTGGGGCATTCTGCATCCCATGGGCCTACTGTATCCATTGGTTCAGGTGGTCCTGCTTTCGTCTCTTCAGGTCTGCATGGTGGTGACAGACCTGCTCACCAGTCCGAGGAATGCCTGTGGCACTGGTGAGGTCACGGTTCCAAGCCTCTGCCTTGTACTCCATCCCTTGGAACTGGCCCTGCAGGAGTCTTGACTCGTGATGGTGGACAAGGAGCCAGACCATGTATTTGGACTCCTTGATGCCCCGACGTTGCGCTCAGAAGCGTGAACCCTCTCCTGCACCTGCCATTCTGACTGCAAATGTGAGCTACAATCAGCTATGGCGAGTATTCCTGCCTATGGGGCTTAAATATGCCACATTTCCCGCACTTTTTTGTGATTGGCCATTTTGTAAAATTCTCGGCTGACTGCAGACCTGCTTAGTAATGGTTAAACTACCATTCATAAGTTTATGAATGTTAATAGTGGCTGCCTCCCCTATGTTGTCATGGCTTAGTGGTTCTGTACTTTGATTATGATGCACAGGGTCCTGGATTCGAACCTTGTCATTCTTTTATTTTAATACTGTCTAGACAGGCTGGGGGGTGGCTGCATTTAAGCAACTTATCTCTATGTTGCTCCCCGGTGCCCTCTGCTTCTGGCGCTGTCAAGTCCAAAAACACATTGCACTGGGTAAAGCGCTTTTAAACTTTGGGCAATTCTGTTGCGCTGGGTAAAGCGCTATTAAACTATGGGCAACTCTGTTTAACTGGGTAAAGCGCTATTAGACTATGAGCACTATTGTTTAGCTGGGTAAACTATGGGCACCTGTGTTTAGCTATATCTGGGCCCTTTAAAAATATTTAGTTTGTTCACTGATACATTGGCCATGTCACTGCTTTTAATAAAATTTTAATCATATATGTCTGGTATTATTTCAAATACTGATTTAAAACATAAATAAGGAGGGGAGTGGTGAGACTCAAACTGTGAATGCCTTCCCTTTGTGCATATGCGCTACCATTATGCTATTGCAATTTGGTGTGATTTGCATAAACATTCTTTCTTATGTTCTTCCATGACAGAATTGCTAACTCTAGCTAAGCAATGGGCACACCCGCGCACACACGCACAAATATGGGCAGCTATATCATGGATTTAAAAAAATATATATAATTATTTACTTTATATAAGTGTGATGGGGGTTTACAGTGTCAAGGAGTGTGGTGTTGGGTGCAAGTACATTTGACTTGTGTGTTGACATTATGCTTTTTAAAACCTTGCAGGGGCATGCACATTTAGACTGCTCGGCAGTCGAACACGCCCCCTGCTTTCCTACTCAGTCCGTGTAAGAGTTACGGTTGAGTCAGCGTGCCCTCATGAATATTCATGGCAAACTGATGTCAAACCGGTAAGACTTATTAAGTCTTACACGGAGGATTAGTGAATCCGGGGGTTAGTCTTTTTTGTTTCTTTGAAGTCTTCCAAGTGGGATTAGAAGCCATTATCTTAAGCATGGGATTGGCCCATTCCATCTCTTCTATTTTTTCTAAGATCCTATGGACTTTTACATAGTTCAGAGCTGATTCTAAGTCTTCAAACATTTTGGGACCTTCCGATGAAAATATCTTCAGCTTCGCAGGGAACAAAAGGTGTGTTTTCACCTGTGCTTTCTTCAATTCTTTTATCAAAGGTAAGAATATTTTTTCTTTTTGCTTTAACTGCTGATGAATAATCATTGTCAAAATGTATCGTAGCTTCATTTAATTTAATTGGTGACTTGGACCAGGCAGTTTTTAACACTAATACCTTGTCTGAGGATGAGAGGAATTTGACAATGATAGATCTAGGTTGCTTTTTGTTAGCAGTATTCACTGTGGCAAGGGAACAATGTGCCCTCTCAATACCGAAGGACATAGCTTCAGTAAGATCAAGAGTCTTAGGTAACCAAGTATTGAGAAAGTTAGTCATGTTGTTCTCTTCTGTGACTTCTGGTAGTCCAAATATTCTTGGGTTGTTACTTCTGGATCTGTTTTCTAGATCACCTAACTTATTTTGTAGAGAAGTATTTTGTTTGAGTAAGAATTCCACATTGTTTTCATTTTCAATAATTCTCCCATCCAGATCGGTCAGAGCTTCTTCAATACCTGTTATCTGTGATTTTTGTTGTAACAAGTCTTGGTGAAGTAAATCCATTTGTTTAGTAGTTTTCTGCTTGAAATTATCTATTTTTTATATCCAGCTTATCAATTTTTGTAGTAAGATCCTGTATATTTGTTATCAAAGTCTGAATCTCTCTTTTGAGGCTGGAATCTTGGTTGCTGGATTTAGTGAAGCTCCTGATGAATTCTTTCAGATGAGGAGAAATTATCCAGGAATAATTTGACAAGAAAATCTGCCTTTTTTGTTTTTTAACTAGATATTATTGTAGATGAAGTTAAGTTCTTTCAAATCATATATAAAGGTATTTTCAGTTTTTAGTTTGAAGGCAGAATTCAAGTCAGAATAATATTTCTTTAGTGGAGCTGTTGAAATCTGCTGCTACTCAGAGCCCATCTTGGCCATGCCCCCATAGGGACATTTTTTTTAAATATTGCTCTTACAAACTTAAAAAAATTATAGAATAACAGGTGTTGTATTAACATGAACTTCCTGAAAGATATGAAGTCTGAAACTCAGGTGGCTGCCTTTATTTTCTGACTTTAGTCCTCAATGACTTCCCAGTAATTTGCCAGAAAAAAAACACAATTTTATGAGCAACAGACTAAAAATATGAGGCAAAAATCTGGACATTCTGCAAAAATCTGGACAGTTGAGAGGTATGTGTCAGTATACTGATATGCATGAATGACATCCAGCACAGCTGTAATGTGTACAATTACAGTGGAAGAGGACTGCCCCATCCCTTTTACCTCAGACAACTGGCATGTAATACAGTATTATAATGTACTGACTTCACATAGGTGGAGTCTCACAGTTGTGATAAGACTTCCATTGTGGTACATGTGATTCATATTCATTTTGTTCATATGTGGTGGTAGTTGTTAAATTCCAGCAAATGACAGCATTATGTGAGTTTGCTGAGTTGATACAAGCACCATTACATCAAGTTAATATTATTTTATTTATTTTATTTTATTTCAGTTTGATGACCAGGGAAGTCCACTGGGCCAAGAAGTACCCATTTTCAGTTGAGGCCCGGGAAGAAAAGCTCCAAACAAAATTCATACAGTATTCACATGTTGCAAGATACACAAATATTGAAAATATATACAGTATATACATTATGTAAAATATATAACATATAGTTATTGAACATAGTAGTTTAGGTACACTTTGTGAGTTGAGAATGCATGCTATACTGTAAATAGTAGTACATCATAGGCAGTGTACTATCTTATTCATTGAGCATTGGTAAAGAAGCATACATATACTGGAAAACAGAAAAACTGGAAATATTCAACATATAGTTGTTGAACATGGTAGGTTAGGTACACATTGATAGTTGAAAAAGCATATAGGTACTGTGGATGATAGTACATCATAGATAGTGTACCATATTATAACATGAGCATTGAAAAAAAGAAGTATACATGTACTGGAACAGTAGTGCATTAATGGTACAGGATATATGGTATGGATATAGTAGGGTAGGGGGTGTTGAGCGTTATCCATATTTTATGTTGGACAAACCATTTTCAACACACTTGGGGATTTCATGTCAGTAAAACAAGTGTTCAGAGATTCTTGTGGTGTGAGTGCTCCTGTGCACATGCAGTGAGTACTAACTGGTATATCACATCTATGCAAAAAGAGTGCAATTTGTACATGGGACTCTGGGTGTGTGTATAGGTATAAAACAATATGCATGGAAAAGACTGGCTTGGACAAGCAACAACTGGTATTGGGCTATTCATAGTTGTATGAACATTAACATGGGTACATCCTAATTGGCATCAAAAGTCTTTTCTTACTTCACATCTTGATTTCTGTTATTTGTAACAAGCTCCATTACTACTGTCTGTAGCAGATGCAGTCAGTACATAGTTCTGTATAGTGTGCATTATGATAGGCGGGGGGTTAAATCTGGTAACATCTGTCTGCCAGATAACTGTGTCAGACAGGAGTGGCTTAGGCAAAGGAAGTAGTTATGACAGAGTCAGAGGGACACTTTTCAAGGTCTCATGATCCAAGTTAGAGGATCCTTACTCATTGTAATAGGAGGCCGATGTAATCCCTTCAAGGGTTTTCTTCAATTCACAACTTGTAAGCCAATTTCTGTGGCTTCAGTGATTGATGCACACTTCTCTGATATATCTCCTGGCATGTGTTTAAGTCTGGCAAGATGCAAATGCAGAGTATACCAGTGACTGCTCACAGGCATTACTTATATTCCAAGTAATAGTGCTCTTTATTGCATGTGTTCATACTTACATTTACATATTACTGTAATTCCTATGTTCACAATGTAGAACTTTATAAGACATGAGGGCTTATATGACATTTCTAACTATATGGCATGCTCCAAGATAATCAGAAAGTGTGACCAGGATTGTGTTATGAAACTTTCTTGTGTGTTTTTGTTGTTTACTTGATGGTGTAGTAGTGTTTGCTGTAATTCCTTGTGAGCATGCTGAGTATACTGATGCAGTAGATGCATGCCATTTAGTAAAGAGACTTTTAAATGTTTAATGCCATGAGATATCTGTTGTCATGTGTCATTTTTTTCAAGACATAATTGAATTAACCTTTCATATCTTGACCTGCCAACATCCATGCAATGGAGTTACTGACCTATGGAGGGGGGTACGATAACAACCATATTCCCTGGCCAGTGTACATTTGCTGTATGTGTAATGAAATCTACAATAAGATAATTGCTGATACATGATAATGTTTCATCTGGGTGTGTTGTAGGCTACTTTAGTGTCATAATGTTATTACTGTCATTTTTAACAAGGCTCACTTCAGGGCTAGATATACTCTACAACATGCTGTATTCACATCTGTACTTTAATATACTTATTCAAGTCAGCATGGCAGGTGTGGCACTTTCACCAGGTATAACACAAATCATATCACTGATTACAGTAAAACAAATGCACCATAGTCACATATAATTCTAACCAGACATTTGCTAAATTTGCCTATTAGCTGATGTATTAATGGCACGATGCTGGCATGCACTTTTATTTTATCCATATCTTCAGTGGGCTACCTAACCACACTAGTCATAGGTGACTCTATAGTCAGGCACACTGATGTCCCACTCACCAAGCTAAACAAGGAAAAGGTTACTGTCAGATGCATGTCGGGTGCCAGGATCCACCACATAACCCACACACTCAGGTCACTCCACAACAAGTACAAATATGACTCTGTCATTGTCCATGTTGGTGTGAATGACCTGAGATGTACTTCCCTGGACTACATGAAAAGGGACATGGAAGAGCTCTCCGATCTTGTAGCCCAGGCAGGTATGACCCTAGCCCTGAGTAGCATTCTGCCATTGCCCAGAATGATACCACAGTACAAGGTCAAAATAATTGACTTCAACACATGGCTAAGCTTCTGGTGTCATTCTAAGGGGATCCAGTATCTGTCTGCTTGGGATGACATGGTCAACAGACCACGATGCTTTGCCAGTGATTGCCTGCACCTGTCACCCCTGGGATTCCGGATACTGGCTAAGGCTCTTGCCACCCCTATAGTGCCTTTTTTAGGCAAGGTTCAAATGACAAATTCACCACCATAACAAGAACAGGCAAGCAAAAACTGAGGGTAATGCTACTCAATGCTAGAAGTCTAAATCTCAAAATGCACTCACTCAAGGAACTCCTTAAAATGAAGAACAACAATATCTGTGCAGTGACTTGAGACCTGGTTCAAGGCTCCAGAGAGCACCCCTGCACTACCAGGCTATAACTCATACCACACATTTCGGCCATGTAAGACGGACCGGAACACCAAAGGCAGAGGTGTGTCCATATTCATTAAGGATAGTCACACCTCCAGGGTAGTTGCTCAGCATAATGCATCTGAGGTTATCCAACTAACTCTGGGCAAAACTACAATCCAGATTGTAGGTTGCTACAGATCCCTCACCATGCCCCAGGATTCCCACTCCTCTTTTCTTGATGTACTGGAAAATATTAGGGTTCAACCAAACACCCTAATAATGGGAGATTTCATCTACCCCACCATTAACTGGGAAAACTACTTGTGTACCAACTCCTTCACACAACACTTTCTGGAATTCATAAACTCCAATATCCTGGATCAACTTATCCACACTCCCACCAGGAGCAACAATATCCTAGACCTAGTGATTGCCAATATGAGTGACCAGTGTTCCACACCTGAAGTCAACTCCTTGTTGGTCTGATCCAACCATAAGTTAATCTCCTTTGATATCCACATCCCGCTCCCACCCCCCATTAATGAAACCATGATAAAAAAATTCTCCAAAGCCAACTTCTTGCTTCTTAAGACAGACGTGGTGAACTTCATGACACCCATGCAGATAGACAATACAGTTATGTCTTCTGAATCCTACAAACATTCAGTCTATAAGCACTTACACGAGTGCATGGATCATGCTATCCCAAACAGAACCAAGATGTTGTCCTCCAAAAAAGGAAGCAAATCTGGTGGTCCCCTGTCATAAACAAACTGTACAACAGAAGGAAGAAGCTCTGGGTTTGACATAGCTTTATATGTTAGGCAGAGATCACCTCTGAGCAGGTGATATGCTACGGAGTAAAGCTGGAGTTTTTTGAGGCGGTCAGTGTAGGGCATTTGTTTGACTCCAGTAATCCTCTTTGTGAGGCCTTTCCAGCTGCTGCAGATGTCTTGTGAGGTACATACCAAAGGGGCGTTGTACTCTATAATGGGTCTAATGAGTGATGAGTAGGGGGTAATGATGACCTCTTTTTTCCTGGATAATAACCCTTTTATGATGAGGTGTGCCATGTAGAAGGACTTTCTGACTACTGTGGCGATGTGACTATCAAAGGAGAGACTACTGTCCACCTGGGTCCCAAGGTCTCTTATCATGCATTTGGTGTTAAGTAGATTGCTGCCTATGTGGTAGTTCATGGGTACAGAGTTTTTACCAAAGGGGATGACACTGCACTTTTTGGCATTGAGCTTGAGGCCATGGCTCTGACACCAGGCATCTGTCTCAGAGTGGCCCTTCTGTAGGATGTTCACATCATTTGGGGACTTGACTATGGCTCCTAGTTTGCAGTCATCTGCGAACTTCGTTAGCCAGAGGCCTTCTGTGTTAGCCTGTACTTCAGAGAAGTAGATACCAAACAGGAGCGATCCCAGGACAGAACCCTGTGGTACTCCACTTGTCATTGGTTTGAGGTCAGATTTGGAGTCTGCAACTTTTACAGTGTGGGTTCTGTCAGTGAGCCAGTTGACAAACCATCTTGTGACGTAGGGATTTATGCCTAGTTTATTGAGTTTATCTATAATTCCAGAATGGGGGATGGTGTCGAAAGTCTTGGCGAGTTCAAGATAGTCTGTGTGAACCACTTTACCCTCATCTACGGCTTTGGTGACTGCCTCAAAGAAGTTGATCTAGTTCAGGAGGCATGATCTGCCTTTCACAAACCCGAACTGGGTGGGATCCAGAGTTTGGAGGTTACCAATGTCTTTGTTTATGAGTTCCATGATGATACATTCCATGGCTCTGCAGACCAGGCTCGTCAGGCTAATAGGTCTATAGTTCCCGGGATCAGTGGTGGCTCCCCCTTTGTGGAGTGGATAACTGTTGCTGTGCACCATTCAATTGGCACAAAGCCTGATGCAAGGCTATTATTGAACATGGTGCTTAAGTGGAGAGCCATTTCATTCTGAAGTTCCTGTAAAACGCAGCCTGGGATGTTGTCCAGTCCCATGGATGCTGTGTTTTTGGCTTTAGAGAGTGCAGCTTTCACCTACGTAGTTGTGCTTACAGGGACTCTGCATTCTTCCTGCATAGATATGGGCCCTTTAAGGGGTGTGGGGGGGGGTAAAGTTAGCACTGAACCTATCTGCCAGGATGTTGGCAATATCAGTTGGTTCTGTAATTTTCATGCCTTTGTGCTGTAACTCAGAGCAGATCTGGGTGTTGCCATTGAGATTCTTGACATAGCTATAGAATGCTTTGTGGTTGTCCTTGGAATTAGTGGCAATTTTATTTTCATAGCTAGCTTTGGAGGATCTTACAAGGGATCTCAGCTTCTTACTGAGGCTGACCAGGGAGCTCCTCCACTCATGGGATTTTACTCTCTTTTGCAACAGTTTCTTCCTTCTGTTGTACAGTTTGTTTATGGCAGGGGACCACCAGGTTGGTTTCCTTTTTTTGGAGGATAGCGTCTTGGTTCTGTTTGGGATAGCACGATCCATGCACTCATGTAGGTGCTTATAGAATGCATTTGTGTAGGATTCAGCAGTTGTAACTGTATTGTCCATCAGCATGGGTGTCATGAAGTTCAATACTTCTGTCTTAAGAAGCATGAAGTTGGCTTTGGAGAAATTTCTTACTGTGGTTTCCTTAATGGGGGGTGGGGGTGGGATGTGGATATCAAGGGTGATTAGCTTTATACTTGCCACACATGTGCAGCTAGGCATTCTCAGTACAATCATGTGAGTAACACAAATATCACCGGGCCTGCCACTGAACATATATAGTGACAACCCCAGCTTTATATATTTGACTGTTGTTTAGCATTTACATTAATATACAAAACACACTTAGCTAATACATGTTTAAAAGTAAAATACCCACGTTTATGGTTACAAGTGACAACAAATGGCAAAGACATGTCCATTTCTGATGTGCATGAGACAACATCTAAAGGGTTCACTTATTCTTGTTTATAAATTTACCCCTGCCCTAACAGAATCAAGACACCAAATTTGCCAGTGCGACCAGTTTATTTAACATTCACTAAACTTTAGACAAACATATTAAATTTATTATACAAAACACTGTGAAACCTGTTCAACCAATTAAAGGCAGAGTTAAATTGCTCATCATACATGATGAAGTGGAGAATAGAGCAGTACTCCAGGATTGTTTCTACATTGTCTGTTAAACATGATGCATGTTAAATATATTTATATGATCTACATATGGCACTGCTATCAATACATTATACAGCACATCTACTGCTTTGCAATCATAGAAACTTTTTTTTTTCAAGTATGCAGCTAGTACATGTGGGTACTTGGGCAATATGTTAACCACAAATGGGAATGCCATTTTTGCAGTTTCCTAGGTATCTTAATATATTTTATCAGCATGACAAAGCCTATTGTAATATTATATGACAAGAGGTAGTATAACTGCTGGTACTGCTCAGGAATAGTATGCTAGAGTATTGCTACAGTTTCAAAATCTGTTGCATTATTAGCATGTATGAACCCTTTCTGACTTGCTATTGCAAATCCCTTTTCATGGTATACTGTTCGATATTGTACACACATTTGGTCATACTGTTCAGAGTACTGCATATTAACAGAGAACACCTATACTGTATGTGTACGCAGGAATCAATATTCTGCATTATACTTTAACCAGTAGGGATATATATATATGTCTAGATCCATGCCAAAGACAGATATGGGTTCTTCCTGTGACCCAGGTGACTGGGGATTTCAATAGCAGAACTAGCAATGAAAGAGACAGATAGGGTGGGAGAGGATTGATTGGTGTGGTCCACTCACTTTTTCTGATAATGAGAAGAGCACTGAGCACTTGTGGTGCATAAAGACATACACAATTTTTTAGTGATGACCAGGAAAACCACTCCCAATTCTTGAAGGGAGGGTCAGGGCTGCTTGCTGGCATTGGCCCTTCTGTACGAGAGGGCTGACTAGTGCTGACAGCCCATCTCATGTCTCCTTTTGGCTCCAGAAGCCCAACATCTATGAGGAAAGGAATGTAGAACTGAAGTAGAAAACTTTCAAACCACTCCTAATGGCTGTTGACCCTCTCCCATGTAATGGGGTTGAATTTGTAAGTTGATTTGGGGGGTACTGATGGTCAACTGGCAGTGGGCACAAAAAGAACACAAGACAAACTACCTATGATATTCTAGATATATCTGCAAAGTCCAGACTTCTGCAATTCCCTCATATCATACTCAGGTGGTAAATCCTGTATTATATACATATTCAGTACATATTTCTCTGCAAGACTCTTTCTTTTTTTTGCAAATCCTAGGAGATTCCATTGGTCGAGTTGCTTTTTGTGGATATATGTCTCCTCTAAGCCCTCCTGTAGCTGATAGCACAGTTGTTCACTCAGGGGGTTTAACCCCTCTGTGCTGGGGTCACCAGCTGGGTGCAATAAAAGAGTAGGCCTGAGATCCATCATGGACGCTAACATAGAATGGTTTGAACTAGTGCTAAGATGCCATACATCTATGTGCTAACATCACTCAGTAGGTAGCTGTGAGATATTAGGTATGGATCTCTCTTTATATGTGTCCCTGCCTCCTACTAAAGTGATAATACTCCCTCATGGCCTGATCATTCAACTAGCCCAGCTGCTAATCATGGTTCCAGTCTTGATGAAGGTCCATGGCCATGAGTATGATCCGCCTTATCCTAGCAATTATTTATTATCCTTCCACTCAAATAGAGGTGAGCAAACATATAGCCTCATTATTCTTTTTAATCAGCAGCTCCTGGAGGTGCCTCAGCTGCAGAAATAATCCCAGGTATGTGTCATAGTCAGGGTTTCATTCTTCTTTGCCACTATAGCTGGTTTTCTCTGCAAGACTCTCACATTTTGGTACATGTAATTATCTCAGGAAGTCTTTGTAAATATTGGCACTGGCAAGCTGTACATTTTGTGGCGAATACAATTCTGAAACATCGCTTGCCAAGGAGGCCCATTTGTGAAGTTTGGTTTTGGAGAACTAAATATAGTTTTCAGTATGTCAGACAAGGTCAAAAAAAATCTATAATATTCTAACTCATACAAATATATGAGATTGCAGCCTCTTTAAAGGGAGACAATGTAGCCACCTGATAACAGGTCATGTCCATTTATCTGTTATATTATATCTGATGAGCTGTATCACATTTGAGGTCTTTGTTGTATGTGTACACAGCTATAGTGCTGCTGTCATATACTATTGTTAAGGAACACTTTTGCAGGGAAGATGCAAAGTGTATATTGTGAGTCTGCATATAATTGTGAAATTTCCTTTGGAAATTGTTCAATGTAGATACTGTAATACATCTTATGGGTACCTTCTGTGGGTAGTGCTGCATAAGTTTCCACATATGTATTTTGACTCATATGTCATGTCCTCAGCATACAAAGCTAAGGTATTTGCTGTGTGTGTGTGTGTGTGTGTGTGTGTGTGTGTGTGTGTGTGTGTGTGTGTGTGTGTGTGTGTGTGTGTGTGTGTGTGTGTGTACATAGAATCATAATATAAGTAAAGCCAACATACACTACATTAGCTATTTGGATAAGATCTGCTTTGACAAATAATATTTCTTTGTATGTCACACATGAATATTGTGTGTGTTACACTGGTTCTTTAATTACACCAACACTTCGGAGAAAAACAGGTTAAGACTTTTTGGAATCCCACCCTATATCAGTTATATGCTGTTTCCCTCTTTACACATGCAAAAATCTCTCCAGCAACCTTTCTCCCCTTACTCAAACCATTCTTCAATTTTATTATGATACTACAAAATAATAAAATGTATGGAATATCAGTCTCTAGAACCATTATCAAATATTATTGGCCATAAACAAAATGAACTAAACTGCAATTATAATATTCAAGACACCTATTTATTTATTGAAAGAAAGTAAATCCTGTATTTATCAGTGGGGTTTATATGAATAACACATCACTTAGATGGTCTTTTCATTACTACACTATTTCTTCCAACATTTGTCTTCTTGCTAACTCCTCCATGATTGTCCAACCAGCATCCTCATTCTACTCATCGTGCACATTTCAGACTTCTTGGTCGATTACAACTTTGCCACTAATCAAACCAATATACAATAAGTCACCCTAACACCAGAACAGAACCAAAATCCATCCAGAAATCCACAATACATATCAGTTGTCACACCTGAGCAATCTCAACATTTCCAGTCAAAAAAGGCAAATGAAATCTCCTGAACCCTCACTGCAGATTATAGCTTCCATTCCATGTTCAGCAGCCATGAAAACAGCTGAGTAGAAGGTCTACTACAACAATCCTATGCCATTCTTACTGTCGGTTCTTATACTCATCCTCAGTCCTTTTCCCCACATCTCATGCATGCTTTGAACCCCTTCATCTCTATCTCTCTCTCTCTCTCCATCACTATTGCTTTATGATTGAATAAATTACAGCAGAAACGTATCAAATCTGTTAGAAACAAACAAGGAAGTGGCTGCTTGCTCAGGAAATATACTAGTAGTCCTACAGTCCTGATCACTTATTTGTTTATTGCTCATTGCATTGTTTGCAGTGAGTTTAACCACTGGCAGCAATCCCTAATGACACTCTTTAAAATAATTTTTAATTTCTAGAAATACAACTGAAAATGTGCATCCTGGTTATTTTATCCTGCTGATATAAATACAGGTGTAAAACTATATGGACCATACCTCTCAACTGTCCATATTTTCTAAGAATGTCCAAATTTATGCCTCATATTTTTGGTCAGTTCTTCATAAAATCTGTGATTTTCTGTCAAACATTGAGGATTGAAGTCACTAAATAATAACAGACATTTGAGCTTCAGACTTCATACTCCCTGAAAAATGTATGCTAGTGTAAAACCTACTGTTTTAGCAGTTTTCTTAGTTTATAAGAGCAATATTTAAAATGTGTTCCTATTTTTTGGCCTTTGACCCCCATTATTTTTGGCTTTAACCAAATTTCTATCACTAAGAGGTTGAGAGGTATGATATAGACCTGCACACATGCACACACACACACACACACACACACACACGCACACACACACGCACACACACGCACACACACACACACACACACACACACACACACACACACACACACACACACACACACACACACACACACACGCACACACACACACACACACACACACACACACACACACACACACACACACACACACGTGAATGTGTGTATTGGGGGAGCTGTCATACCACCTCATTCCCCAAGACGAACAAGCAAATTCTGCAAAACTGAGGGTAACATCAGACACTGAGGATAACTCAAAGGGACTTAAAATTCATTGAACAAAATGTCTGCAGCACAAAGTCACAGTCATGGGGAACACTAGATACCAAGGGCACTCTATTTAGCTACATTGATATAGAAGGATGAATCCCTGACAGTGATCCAGACCTTTGTTCATTTATGCAAACCAGGCACCTATAGGATTTTGCAGAGGAAGGAATGTTGATGCTATGCATGCTTACTTCTATTTCATGGGAAGGATAATAATAATATTCTGGATTGAGGCAAGTGGTGCTGGCCTTGGATCTTGATTAAGATCAGAATCATGAACAGATTCTGGATGAAATGAATGGTCAGGTCATGAGAGTAACTTCTGAAGATGAGCAGGGATACATCTAAAGAAAGGCCATGCCTTCTATCTCATGGATGACTTGAACAGCATGCTATCGGGTAGAAGAGGGCTTAGATGAAGCACACGTCCACAAGGTTAGCACATCCCATGTAAACTCCATGGATATTCAACAAAAACAAGCAAAAAAAAAAAAACTGTCTTCCAGAGGAATATGCATATAATGCAGGAGCGACCACCAGAGTGAGTGTAATTTAGAAGTCAGGACTTTGCTGGCATGTCTAGAATATTGCTGAAATTAAATGCCATGAAGTACGGTCATGCCTGAATACACATAAAGCTAGCATGCTATAGTCTCAGTAGTATAGTCACATGTGCACAGTACCAAACAGAGTACCGTGTAAAGCAATGTAAACAGTAAGTCAGTCATGCATCATACATGCTAGTACTGTGATGGATTGTGAAACTTAAACAATGCGCTCTAATACCACTCCTGAGCAGTCATAGAAGCTATATCACCACTTATCACATACTATTATGACAGACTTTGGCATACTGGTAAAATGGAGTTATATGACTAGTGAACTTAGAAAATAAAGTTAACACTTGTGGTTAACATATTTCCCAGTTACCCATGAGTACTTATATATTTGTAGAAAAGTTTATATTATTACATATCAGTAAACATTTGCTATGCAATGTACGAAGAACAATGTCATATGTAGTAATATAAACTATGTTTAATATGTATTTTGTTCAACAGACTATATGACAAACACATATGCAATGAATATTATAACATTATAATATACACTAGTGGACACCTTTATTAATGGATGGCAGTCAGGACACCTACTGGCTTGTTTGCATAGCAGGGTGGTGCAGATTAATGCAGTTACCAAATGGATGTCCTTCTGGGAAATCATCCTATTATATTGGACATGTGCCTTATGTGGGAATTTTTGGAACTGCGTGGATGACATGAAAGCACATTGTAAATAATATTCTGTGCATTGTATGCTCCTTGCAGCTGATGGAGAAGAACCCTTTCTAGTTGGCATACTAGTAGCATTATGGGTAAAACAGGCCCTTGATGGTGATGTGAATTCTGTCAGTGATCCCCAGAATTTCAGAGATACATGCCATTTCATAGAATGTCTGCATAGTAGTGCTTCTCTGTCCTGCAGTTCGTGTAAGCCACATATGCTCCTCCACGTGCTGCAGCATGACTTCATGGAAATGGCATTGCACTCCTGAGACAGAGGCCTGTGAAAAAAATACAAATTATATCCCCTAACAGCTGATAAAATGTCTCTGTAGTAAGGATGGTAAATTCTGTACATACCTTAGTGTCCAAAGGTGTAAGTAATCTATGCACCCCATGCAGCCCCATGTGAGGAGGGCAAATGTCTATAGGCTCCTGAGTGGTGTGCTTGTCCAGTCACAATTAAAGCAGTCACACAACACAGAATGACAATAACCCCATTTTTATTCAGCCTTACAAAGATTTGATATACTATCCATAGAGGTATGAGGGGGTGCATTTAAATGACTGATAGATACAGGAAATATTCTATTAACTCTGAGATTTTCAAGTACCAAGCAGAACCATCAGGTAATAGACAATATTCATTTTACTATAAACTAAACAAAACTAAGGCCAGTGTTTTCCCAGTTCATACAATCTTCTTATATGCAGACAAAGACCATTGGAGCTTAATGTGGTCCCCATAAGTGAATTAAGTATTATTGAATCTATCTATATACTGACTTGGCCAATATGCATAGGTTAACTTTAGCTTAGCTAGATAAAACACTTTGTGTATCCTTGACCTCTAGGCAGTCTTGCCCCTTTCTATAGTAGGTAGGATTAATATAATCTAGATAAAAAGTATACAGAGTTTAGTGTATCTGATGTTTCTGCTGTTGATGGGATTGAGCAAGACTTGGTTTACACCTTTACAAAGAACAATATGACATCTTTTCATACACATTTCCATTATGACATATTTAATTAACAATTATGCTTCAGAGGTTAAAGTTAGATTTCATTTTGCAAACAATTACATTTCTTGCATGCTTTCAATTATTTGTTTACTTCCTTTTTTTCTCATCGCTTTATGCACCTCTCCCCAAAATGATGATACAGCCATAATGCCAATGTTGTTCTTAGACATACAAAGAATTTTGTGTAATTTATATGCATGTTCCTATTTGGTCACTTGCATGCTATAGTTTAAGGATTCACTATAAGTCTATAAAACTACTGAGCTTCAATGAAAATCTATCATTAAATATAGCTTGTAATTGGCAGTTCGGGTACACTTATGCTCATAACAGTTGTTTAAGAGGCTGTATATTATATATGAAAACATACCACAAAAGGAAAAGAACAGAAAAGTATTTTAGGAGTGAGCAAGTTCCTGCGTACCCTCCATACCCATTTTATACTATTATTAATAGTCTGACCCTTCCTCAGTCTATATTATTATTAATAATAGTTTGATCCTTACTCTACCGATATTATTATTAATAGTTTGATCCATATCCAGTCTATATTATTATTAACAGTCAGATTCATACCCAGTCTATATTATTATTAATAGCTTGATCCCTACCTAGCCTATGTTATTATTAACAGTCTGATCCATTCTGGGTTAGTATTATTAATAACAGTCTTAACTGTACCCAGACCTTATTATTATTAATACTCTGAAACATGATCAGTCTATATTATTATAAACGGTCTGACCCATATCCAGTCTATGTAATTATTAATATTCTGATCCATACTCAGTCTATGCTATTATTAATAGTCTGATCCATACCAAGTTTATATTACTATTAATAGCCTGATCCACTACAAGTCTATATTATTATTAATAATCTGATGTGTATCCAGTCTATAGTGCTATTAATAGTCCAATCCATACACAGTTTATATTATTATTAATAGTCTGATTCATAACAGTGTCTAAATTACTATTATTGATAGGCTGAACAATACAAAGTCTATATAATTATTATTAATATCCTGGTCCATACCCAGTCTATATTATTATTAGTAGCAGTAATAATAATAATAGTCTGACCCATACCCAGTCTTAATTATTATTAATTTTCTCATCTCTACCCAGTCTTTATTATTATGAATAGTTTGATCCATAACGAGTCTATGTTATTATTAATAGTCTGATCCATACCCAGTCTTTATTATTAATTTTCTGATCTGTACCCTGTCTATATTATTAGTATTAATAGTTTGATCCATAATCAATCTGTGTTATTATTAATAGTCTGATCCATACCCAGTCTATATTACTAATAGACTGATATATATCCAGTCTATATTATATTTATTTCTATGATGCATAGCCATTCAATATTATTAATAGTTTGTGGCTGCTGCACCTTCAGGTAAATGTGAGAAGCAACACCCAATAAAAACATTTCTAACTCTGACTCTAAAAAACCTATTTCAGTGAACAGGAGAAAAAAAATATAGCATCTCTGTGCTATCACATTGCTCCCACCTGGATAAAGCAGTAATGCATGAGCAGCTATTCCTTCAAATTAAAAGTTTAAACAACTGGGATATATGGAATTGCGTACCAAAATAAAGGCATGTAGACCTGTTGTCCTGTTAGTATCATGGCATGGCATATGTTTATTTTCACAGTATGGTACTCTACTTAACAGCACTGGAGTAAGCATAGAACTATAGTGGTCATCATTTAGTAATTAAGGTGTACAAACGGAACAAATGGTATTGTTTTTATTCCCCTATTTTGCCTTCTTTGACAACCTACCTGGAGACAGTAGACCCAAGATACTAACAGCCTGGTGAGCAGGGGATCATTGCCAGCAATAAAAAAAAAAAAAACTGCTTTGTGCATCATAAATATTGTAGTCTGCCAGTCCACAAGGAATCAAACATACAAAACAATTTTGGCAGAAAAAAGAAGTCAAACTTCATTCAATGATAATCACAACCAAAAAAAAAAAAAAAAAAAAAGCTCACATGATGAATTAATGATGTATCCCCTGATTAACTGATTTGAGACTGCATGTTTCACTGAGTCCTGCAGATATTGTTTTTCTGCTGCTGGAGCTTTGGATACAAGGTTCGACCCGCTCTGTTCTGCCTTCGCTACGCTTGGGCTCCACTTCGCTCACCTAATCTACCCCCATTCCCACACACCCCCAAATCAATTACATTTATACACCCAGATACCACATCCTTCTTTCCCTCCAACCAATTAAAGCCCGACTGTCAGTACCACCCACACCTGTACATAACTCCACCCACATAGGTAGCATACAACCAAGGGAGCCCTCAGGATTTTTTGCAGAGGGGGTGCAAACCCAGAGCCCTGCCCATGCAACCCCCCCCTCCGCCCACGCAGTCCCCCCCTCCTCAGCCATTCCAATGTCCCATTACTTGGATATTTCACCCCATTTGTCATAGACACTTTTCAAATCTCTCAGTGTGCATACTGTTTTATGCTTTACTTCTACAGTGATTACAAATATTTGGATTTCATTTACAACTTTTATTTCAAATTTTATAGCACAAATACTGATAGACATATACTAAACCTAAAGAAAGCAATAGTCTTACAATGAAAACAGACTTAGCATTAAAACATCTCTACCTTTGAAACCCACATTCACTGAAACAGCATTGAAACCCACATTCAAAGAAAATGCATCTGGCCATTGGCAGGGTAAGTTTACCTTTGGGCAGTTTTCAAATTATAGGCTCCTTGCACACATTTTTAGAACCATGCAAAAGTTCTTTGAGTCACCTTCCTGACTGTATTAATTATACTATATAATAATTGAATTATGTCCCTTGTATAATACAGCACCACTTGTTAGAGCGTGTTTTAAATTTAATGTTCTGAATATTTTTCCTTTAAGCAATGAAACAAATCATATGAACCAATAATGACAACCTGCCCAATTCAGAACATTTCAACCATAAAGGGCCACTCAAACTTCTGTCATACAATCCACCAATATCAATCAATATGCAGAATCTCTGCAGAAGTAAAAGTCATCTGAATAATTCCACATTAAAGAGATCTGAAACCAATGAAGAGGCTGTTGCTAGAAAACAGTGCTTCATTTACAAATTCAGTGCCTGTTGCCCTTGAAGAATAAATTGCCTAGGTTACATTAAAATAAAAGGTAAGCTGGTATATTACAATAGGGAATGGGTGGCAAGCTGAAAAACAGGTTCATAGTTATTAGGTTTCTCATCCAAAGGAGAACATACTAAGGACTGCAGTACCATACCCCCTTAAAATACAAATGCACATGCTGTAGGAATAGAACATACAGCCCTTTGCATCAAGACACAAGTATGCTACCTGCTGTGCTAACACTGCTTTAAAATTCTATATCACAATAATGATACCATTTGCTAAACAAAACAGTTGCACATTTTAAGCAGACAGCATGAGCAGCAGTAACCTTTGCTTCCCGTGAAGCTCATAGTTCCTTGAAAATGCACTTGAAAATAAATTCCACCTGCTAGATCTAACTAGGGCATTTTCTCTCACTCTGACTGTCTGTATCTCTCTCTCACACACACACACACACACACACACACACACACACACACACACACACACACACACACACACATCTCAACTTCTTAGTGCAAGAAATCTGGACAAAGCCTAAAATAAACAGGGACAGATTATAAATATTGCTTTCATGAACTTATAAAATTGCTAGAATAACAGGATTTGTGTTGGTATGCATTTTTCTAAAGGATATGATGTCTAAAACTATTTAGCAACTTCAATCCTTTTTGGGAGGAATATCGGGCAAAAATCTGGGCATTCTGCAAAAACCTGGACAGCTGAGGGGTATGCTACCTCCCTTTTGCACACACACACACACACACACACACACACACACACACACACACACACACACACACACACACACACACACACACACACACGCACACACATCTCAACTTCTTAGTGCAAGAAATCTGGACAAAGCCTAAAATAAACAGGGACAGATTATAAATATTGCTTTCATGAACTTATAAAATTGCTAGAATAACAGGATTTGTGTTGGTATGCATTTTTCTAAAGGATATGATGTCTAAAACTATTTAGCAACTTCAATCCTTTTTAGGAGGAATATGGGGCAAAAATCTGGGCATTCTGCAAAAACCTGGACAGCTGAGGGGTATGCTACCTCCCTTTTGCACACACACACACACACACACACACACACACACACACACACACACACACACACACACACACACACACACACACACACACACACATCTCAACTTCTTAGTGCAAGAAATCTGGACAAAGCCTAAAATAAACAGGGACAGATTATAAATATTGCTTTCATGAACTTATACAATTGCTAGAATAACAGGATTTGTGTTGGTATGCATTTTTCTAAAGGATATGATGTCTAAAACTATTTAGCAACTTCAATCCTTTTTAGGAGGAATATGGGGCAAAAAATCTGGGCAGTCTGCAAAAACCTGGACAGCTGAGGGGTATGCTACCTCCCTTTTGCACACACACACACACACACACACACACACACACACACACACACACACACACACACACACACACACACACACACACACACACACACACACACACACACACACACACACACACACACACACTCCTACCTCCCTCTTTCTCTGGCACCGCGGTCAGTAACATTCTCACAGGGCTCTAACCCCAAATCACCAAACAATGTCTGCATTATCAGGACAAATTCTACATTAACATTTTCCTTAGACAACCTACACATGTACGGAAACTAAAGACATCCTGTATTTTTAAGCAATGGCTTATGCTGCATGAATGCATCTGCCATCAAGAAAAACTCCACATTAGCATTTTCTTGGATATCAAATGCTAGTCTCTCCTCAAAAAAATAAGTAAAACTAAAATGCATTACATTTTTTCCCAAGACTAAGCTTGTATCTCTAATGAGTATGTCTTTCTTTTGAGGAGAAAACTTTATCAAATCACACACACACACACACACACACACACACACACACACACACACACACACACACACACACACACACACACACACTGCAGAACAGGCAGAAAGCAACAGAGGCAAAGGTCATTTGTAGACATACATTCCAGGAACTGCAGATGCATGATACAGACAGAATTGTCATCTCTGAGTCTTAACACAGTTATTCAATCCAATATTTCAGCTTGAGAACCACAGCCTTTCCTGGACACAACACTTCCCTTCAGCCCTTACTGTTTAACTCTTGTTCTGTCCAGACCCAATATATGCTGCTCACAGAGAGACAGCCTTCTATTATAAAACAATATAATAAACACAGTCTCTGTCCATGGAAGGTCACTGTGCTATGCATCCAGCAATGGTTTATATTCAATACTGGGGTGAGGCTTTTTAATAACAAAAATCCTTCCTAACAAAATATTGGTTTATAAAATACAAACACACCACTGTTTGATGCATATTAACCAGGGTGTTTTAGTTGGGTAGAACAGAAATTTAAGAACTACTCTTAAAAAAAAAAAAAAAAACTACTAATAAGCCCTGAATACTCAGCCCCACTGACAGATTAATCTGAACAAGTCTCTTTGTTTTTGTCCATGGAAACTACCAGACATTAAGGGATGGTTGCACTTCTGAGTAGCTAGTCTAGTGTTGAATTCAGGGGTCTGGTTTACTGCAGAACAGGACAGTCACATAATAGTAAGCTGGCAGATAAGATTCTACCTCAGGTAGAAGTTTATGCCAATGCTCTCCATTAGCACAAGAACTGGGCACTGCTTGCTTCTTTCCACAGTGTGAAAGCATATGCAGAAAAGTCATGTACAAGCCCCACTGTTAAGCACAATAAGTATTAATTCTGCTCTTGCCTTCATCAGTACCCACCAATATCGAAACCCTGAGTTTATTGATCATGTCCATGTTCCATCTCAACATCCTGTCCCATAGGTTTGGTTTCCTAAACTTATGGTCATACCAGCACCAGGATATAGGTGAACAATGACAATGCCATAGTGGCATCCTTTTCTAGTACAATGGACATAAAATAAAAACTCCAGACACCCAGTTCTCCCAGTTATGAACTCAAACCTTCCCGGAGACTGCCAATGCCACTGCCAGGTCCCTATTACCTGAAACGTCTGCATCTATCAGACTTTGATGTATTTTTATTAGTGGACAGTGAAGATGTTCAATGTGTTCAACTTTAATGATTTTATTCTTAATTTCTGTGGGTGCATAAATTATAATGGCTAAACCTATCTTAAGTAAAGGTGCACCTGTCCCAGAACCTTTATCAGTACTGACACTAAGGGGTTGATTAAATAATAGCCCTTCTCAAAGGAATATCCTTCAATAGTACTCCACCTAAAACCTAAGCACAAGTAATAAAAACCTATTAACAGTTACTAAATCAAACATCAGCTTGGGACAATCCTTATATTCAAACCAAGCATCTAAGATATAGAATGAAATACAACATCCCCCAAAACAGACAAGACAAAATGACACACTTCAAATCTCACCTAGAACAATTCCTGACAGAGACATGGCTATGCCCATGTCCCAGTGTAATTTACTAATCTGTAACATTATAATATTCAAATACTCTCTCTCTCTCAAATATCCACTGTATAACACTTATTTCTCCTCTTATCAGGAATAATCTCAAGATATACTATACTGTTTCTCCTATCAATCATTTCTTGTTCTGCCTCTCTCTGTAGCACTTTCTTTAAACACTTGTCAGACAGACTGCAGCTTTTCTTTATTACTACCACCAGCTATTCTATGCAATAATATGTACAGGAAAACATGATACAGTGCCTCTACTGAATGAAACAAGAAAAGTGAATGCCATCACATGACTAATTATTGGTAAATATAATGAAAACGTGTGTGTGTGTGTGTGTGTGTGTGTGTGTGTGTGTGTGTGTGTGTGTGTGTGTGTGTTTGTGCACACATGACTATGGGGGCATGGATGCTCAAACTGAATTGCTCATATTCAGTGCTGTATTCTGTCAAAAACTCGATGGGAATGTACTTTGTCTTCAAACTAGTCAGAATGGGGGGGGGGGCGTGGCCAAGGATGAACACAGGACAGCAGCAGATTTCTTCAGCTCCACCAACATAACTGCACTGACAGGAAATAATTACTTTAAAATTCAACTAATGAAATAATTTTCTTTCTAAATACGTTTGGAATATCAGTTTCTTGAATAATATCTAAAAAAAGAAAGAAAATTTAAATAATTTTCCTGTCAGAATTCAGCTTGGAAATTTCTCTTTCATCACCTCTGTTTAAGATGAGTTCCAGTAAGGCTAACAGTCAGGATTCCAGCATCAAGAAAGAGCTTCAGTCTTTGATATCAACTATTCAGCAACTAACAACCAAAATGGATAAACTGGATACTAAAATTGATAACTTTATAGAAAAAACTACCAAACAAATGGATTTGTTACATCAAGACTTCTTATTGATATGGACAACAGAATTCAGGAAGAAGAAACTAACATTGAATTTTTACTGAAACAGAATACACATCTACAATCCAAACTTGATGACCTGGAAAACAAACGCAATAATATCAGGATTTTTGGTCTGCCAGAAAATATAGACGGTGACAACATTACTTCCTTTCTAAATACTTGGCTTCCCAAAACTTTAGACTTGTCAGAATCATTTTCTTTTGGTATTGAAAGAGCCCATAGGTCTTTATCTAATTTTAACTCTAATAAAAAACATCCTAGATCAGTTATTGTAAGATTTTTATCATCTTATGACAAGGAGATGGTATTAAAATCTGCATGGGCTAAAGCACCTATAAAAATTAATGAGGCAACTGTGCATTTTGACAATGACTATTCTTCCTTGGTAATAACTAAAAGAAAAGTTTTTTTGCCATTAATAAGAGAGCTTAAGAAAGCACAGTTCAAAACTCACCTTTTGTTTCCTGCCAAACTAAAAGTCTTTTTACCTGATGGCCCTAGAATTTTTGAGGACTTGGACTCTGCTTTGCTATATATTAAAAAAAATAAAATATTAGATAAAATAGAAGATATGGAATGGGCAAGCCCTTCACTAAAGAGGATGGCAACAGGAACTTCTTGGAAGACTTCGGAGAAGCAAAAAAGACTAAAAAACAAATGACATGTTCTAATTATTTTTTTTTCTTTTAAATTCCTCAACTACAGTTACTGCATTTCCAGAAAGCCACAAATATTTTAAAGATTTATTCAAAGTTACTTTTTTGTGTGCAAAGAACTGTTTTTGTTTCATAAATAATCAAACTCTCTGAGGAACAAATAACATGCTATGAATCAATTTGTTTCTCTTTGTGATAAAGAGACCTAAGGTTAGTAATTTGATACATTTCTTTTCTCTTCTTGTTTTAAATAATGGCATTCTTTCTAAACTAAGCATTTTGTGAGGGGTGGGGGAGGGCAAGGAGAGAAGTACGATGAAAAATATGAAATAAGTAAAATAATAACTTATTAGTTCTTTAAAATTATATATGCTGTTTAAACACTGATGTTAAATATTATGCCATGACTTAATTGCTTATACATGATTTCAAATAATATGTCATGATATAATTGCAAATAATTAGTACTAATATAGTTGTAAGTAATATATCTCATGTTTAGCTTTATTAAAACAAACAGCAAGTAATATATCTTTGTAGATACTCTTTGTAGCTTCCTTTTTTTCTCTCTTTCTTTTTCTCTCTTTTTCTCTTTCTTTTTTTTCTTTCTCTCTCTCTCTTCTTTTCTTTCTCTCTCTCTCTCTTATATATACAGTTATATACTTCTGATAATACTGATATATGTATATAATAAGATTTGTATGAGAAAATGAAATGGGGCATATAAAAATAAGTTGTATAATATGTTAAATAACTGTAGGCTTGGTTTCACTGTCATAGTGACTGTAATGACTTGTAAAATACTTCGCGAAGGTTTTGCACTGTTTAGATTCATTTGTATTACTAAATGAAGGTTAGTCACTTGGTTTTGCTAAAATTCCCGCCAGAATGTTAAGGGAGACAATTTGGGATGTTTGTTACCTCGTGAATAATGTTCTCGAGTTGTTTTAAAAGCTTCAACACTCAGAATACACGCAGAGAAGCTGAATGCAGCCAATTTGAACTTTGGCCCCTGATTTCACACTGACACATCACAGATTCAAGAAGAATACTGTTTCAGGAAGTAGAACTGCTGTAAATGCGACTTTGTGATGAAAAACAAACTTTATGACACTTAAATGTGAGTTATTCTTTATAACAACTTACTTATTTAAGATGTATTTTATAAAATATAAAAGTTATAAAGATTTTAAATGAATTAGTATGCCATAGTAAACAACTGAGATATTTTAGAAGGCATAGAAGGTAAAACACATTTACACATGTTTTTGAAAGCTTACATGACTGCAGCATATTAATGTATATAAATACTTATGATTTAAACATATATAATGTTTTAAATCATTTGCCTTAACTAACTGACAAGCACAAGTATCATTATGTCTATATTTTAGAAGAAACTGTCATGTGACATATTTTAAAGCTGCAGTTCAGATATATAAAATACAGATGGCTTTCATCACAATGATTTATGTATAACTGGGAATTATCATTGCTGTGCAGTATGATTTTTAAACTTATGTAAGAGTCTAAATATTTTACTTAATTGGCAATAAGTATGAGAAGAAAGCTTTTGGTACAAGTAACTTAAAGTTTTTAAAACTGTTAACTGCATTTCTATGGCAGAAAGTAGAAATACCCTAATATATGTAATGTTTGAATCATAATAAGCCTAAGTTATTGAATTCAAATGAACATAAGAACTTATTCTTACAAACTTTTAACAAACTAATATATAGATATGCCCCTTTTCTCTCTCTCTCTCTCTCTCTCTCTCTCTCTCTTCTCTGTTCCCATTATCAAGATTGTTAGAATGCTATTTTGATTATGAGTGTATTATACAAAATAGATGTACATAGTAATGAGCTGTTTCTAAATGTTCTTATTTGTTTATATGAAGCTGATTTACAAATTGTTTAGCTTTGTCATAATAGATAATCTAATTAAATGAGGTTAACTTTAATTAATAATAGTTAATATTGAATTAATCTGGTGGCAGCTGAGGTACTGCTGCTTAGGATAGGGGGATAACTTGAGTGGTATGTGCTACTCGAAGTTGGAGTTTTTAACTCCAGGCTGGGTGCAATGTTTAATCCTAATATTTTTTTCACCTGATTATTGTTGTATGTATATAGTTCTGACATCCACATCACACTTTATAAACTCATTGTCACTACATATAAAAGTGAAACTTAAACAAAATTCCATAAGATTTTCAATAAATACAGCTATAATTAATGATACACCTGAAGGAGGAGACATAATATCACTTATTTTGTTAATTGTTATTCTGATTATATGTCTTATATGTTTCTAAAAGCTAAATGATATCTCTAAAAGGAATTTATTTAAACATTAATGGATTGAATAACCCATGTAAAATGGCAAGCTTAATGAGATATATTAATTTGCAAAGGGCCAACTTAGTATTCCTTCAAGAAACACATCTTCTGAAAAAGGATATTGATAAGTTAGCCACTAATAAATATACAGTCTTGGTTAGTTCAGAACACACACAGAAAAAAAGAGGAGTGGCTATTTTATGGAATAAAAGTATGCCCATACCTAAAACTATTAAGTCTTATAAAGATGATAAAGGAATGTTTTGTATGGTTACAATACAGATTAATGGAAAGACATATACATTAATCAATGTATATTGGATACCAGGAATTGGCATTAATACAGTGAAACACCATCTCAATAAGATCATATCATTTTCTGTGGGAGATATTATTTTAGCAGGTGACTTTAATTGTATCCTACATGAGAAAGATACTACTACTATAAGAAAAAGGAAAATTTCATCTAATGCAAAACATTTAAAGGATTTTGTTAATTTATATCATTTGAATGATATTAATAATCAGATAGATTCAAAATCTTTACCAAACACTTTTTTTTCTAACAGATATAAAACTTATTCAAGAATAGATAGAGTCTTTATTTCTAACCAGATGGTAACAGACTTATTTAATTCCAAAATCATTTCATGTCCTATATCAGATCATAATTCAATTGTCTTTGAGTTTATGGTAAAAAGTACTTATAATGTTCAGATCAAAAGAATACCAGCATACTTAACTCAACTAAAAGACTATAAAGATTATATACTTTCAGAAGTGCAAAATTTTTTAGACTTAAACACTACACCTGATGTCTCCATTGTTTACATTTGGGATGCTTTAAAATCATATTTATATGGACAAAGTATCAGATGGTATAATAATAAAAGGAAATCTTGGGACAAGGAATTACTAGATATTCAAAGCAAATTAGACTCATACAAACATATTAATAAAGAAAATATTATGGACAAAAAGTCATTGAGGAAATAAATAAATTAAATGAGAAATACAAAGAAATTTTAACTCATAAAGTCAAAATAACATTAGAGAAATATAAGTTTTGTCTTACTCAATAAATCCCAAATACTTACATAGACTTAAAAATAAAACAAAAAGGTTGAATAAACAAAATCATATCAAAGAAATTTTCTCTCCAAGGAAAAAGAAGAATGTTTCTAGTTTGCCAGAAATATTAGATGAATTTAGAAATCACTTTCACAAAATTAATCATAATAACATTAACATGGATCCTAAAGATAAAATAAAGAAATTTATAACTACAAACATGAACAAAAAACTTAACAAACAACAGACTAAACTAATGGATAAAAATATTTCATATACAGAGGTTATTACACAAATAAACAAGCTTAAATCAAACAAAGCACCAGGTAACGATGGTATTATACCGGAGATCTATAAAATTCTTCACAAAAGTACTTATTCATTAATACATAAGGTTTTTATTTTGGCCCAAAATGAGTTAACAACTCCCCCATCTTGGCAATACACATTTATTTCACCAATTTTAAAACCCAATAAAGACCCAACCAGATGCACTTCATATAGACCTATTTCATTACTTAATGTTGACTATAAAATGTTTATGAGTATTTTTGCTGATAGATTAAAGACAATCATCCCAGGCATAATACATATAGACCAGACAGGCTTTATTATAAATAGAAATACTTTTGATAATATAAGGAGAACTTTGACATTAATTGATTTTGTAAATAGGAAAAAGAAAGATTTAACACTTATTAGTCTCGATATAAGTTCAGCATTTGATTCAGTAAGTTGGGACTACTTGTTTATCTTACTGAAGTGCACAAACTTCTCTGATGCATTTGTAAATCTGATTGAATGTCTGTATAAAGGAGCATTAGCTTACATTAAGATAGGAACATATGTCTCACAAAAAATACCCATTTTAAAAGGTACAAAACAAGGGTGTCCACTCTCTCCACTATTATTCACTTTAATAATGGAGCCTTGAGCTAATTTGATTAGAAACAGTACTGATATAGAAGGATTTGATATAGATGAAAATACAATATCTAAAATTCAGCTTTTTGCAGATGATGTACTAATTACATCAGCAGGAAATAACTCTTCTATGCAGTCCTTATTTGATAAAATGATGGATTTTAAAAATATCTCCGATTTAATATTTAATGAAGAAAAAACTAAAATATTACCTATATACACACGAAAAAATGTCCTCATTAATGATTTTAACAAATATATACCCAACTCAGCTCAGATAACTTACTTAGGTATAATATTAACTAAAGATATTAAATCTATTATACATAATAATTATAGTAACTGTCTTCTTAATATACAAAATCTTTTTAATAGCTGGAATAATATGTTTTTTACCATGGAAGAGAGACTCACAATTATTAAAATGATAATATTTCCTAAGATATTATATTTAATACAATCAATAATTCTCCCACCTACAAAAATAATTATTAAGAAATTGAATTCGTTAATGTTAAATTTCTTATGGGCACCTAATAGACCTAGGATTGCATTAAAGAAACATACTAATAGCTGGTCTCAAGGGGGCATTTCATTTCCAGACTTTAATCTATATACTATGTCTTCTATTATAAAAGTTATTACTTTGTTAATAGATCAGTCATATGTTGCAAGATGGAAAGATTATTGGGAACTAATTAGTATTCACTTCATGAAAATCTCTTTAATACATAAAAATACTATTGTAAATAACTCCATGTTATGGTTACTAAAAGAATTTTGTACTTCATCTATTACACCAAAATATATAGTTAGTTACCCATTAAACATTATTATCAGTTATCCTAATTTTATATTTATGCATCCTAAGTATAAGGAATGGAATTTTATTCTATTCCCTATAATGTATACGCAAGGTATGCTTTTGTCAACCACCTCTGAAAGAACTCTTTTAGTTACAGTGAATGATCTAAAGTATTGGTATCAGTTGCTGTCTGATAATAAAGTAAAAAATTTAGACCTCTTAAAGCAAGAATTTGACTTGAGAGAGACATGTTGGTTAGAAATTCAGACTTTTAGACAACATCTTATTAATAAAATTGATTTAATGTCTTTAACAGTTAAAGAATCTGTTCCAATTCTGATTGTTTACTTGATATTAAACTTACAACATAGAGTTTCTGATAAAGGTAAGCTCTCACACATACATAAAATTATCAGAGAAGAAACTCATTACAGTTCAGATACCTATTGGAATTATTTCATTTCCATTACTGGTGAACCACCAAAACAACAAGATAAACAATATATATTGGAATCTGCTTATAAAACTACTTCTTCCATTAATTGGAGACTTTTTACTTGGAAATTCTTACATAGATCTTTCTATACACCTTTCATGATGAATAAAATAAATAATAAAGACAACTTATGTAAAAGATGTAATGTGGAAATAAATGCTGATTGGGCACATATGTTTTATGACTGTATAAAATTGAAGGAATATTGGAAGTTAATCAATGATTTTTTGCAGGCCCTTTTTCACAGATAATTTTATTATTTCTAAATCACTTATATTATTTAACAATCCTGTTCCTAAAAGTGTTAAAAAAGTTAAGCTTCCCTTATTATGGTCTATTCTAGCAGTGGCTAGAAAAATAATAACCAGAAATTGGATTTCAGATACCCCTCCTTAATTTAATGAATTTAAAAATGTTATGTCTGAAGTGCGTCATATGGAATTGATGACAATAAAATCAAGAACTACTAGAAAAACATCTTACTATGTTATATGGAATACTTTACAAAACCTGTTAAAAAAATCTTAATTTCAATAGTAAGACATTATTGTTTAATCAATTGATTTGATTTGTAGTGGATGTCTCTGTAAATACTTTGGTTATTTTATTGAATGTTATAACTATTTATATTTTAATTGCTTGTATAAAATTGTTATGATATTTATTTTGTATGTTAAAAACAATAAACTTGTTTAAAAAAAAAAAAAAAAAAACTAGTCAGAATGGAAAAGTAAATATAGTTCTGGTATTTGTTTTAATGCTAAGTTTTCATGTAACTTCTGTTCACATAATATGTAACCATTGAATGAATATGTCTGTCTGTCTGGGTATTTGTAGTAAGAGAGTTAGGTAGATGGTGTGTGTGTGTGTGTGTGTGTGTGTGTGTGTGTGTGTGTGTGTGTGTGTGTGTGTGTGTGTGTGTGTGTGTGTGTGTGTGTTGTAGTTTGCACATATGTGAGTAAGTTGGTGAACGTGTGTGGTGTGCGCATGCATAACTATGAGGGCATGAATGCAGCTGAATGAATATGTCTGTTTAGATGCTTGTATCAATGGGATTAGGTAGATAGGGGTACGTGTGTGTTTTAGTATAACGTGAGTAAGTTGATGAGTCATTCCATGAGTTTGGGGTTGTTGGGGGCTTGTTTGTACATGTGTGTGTGTGTGTGTGTGTGTGTGTGTGTGTGTGTGTGTGTGTGTGTGTGTGTGTGTGTGTGCGAGGGATGCCTGTGCTGCTGCAATGCACAGGCAAGTAGGAAGACACACTAGTGTTATCAGGTCTGAAAGCACACTGTTCAATTTAGAGACACTGTAATGAACTATTAGTGAGGTTTTCTCTGTGTGGCGTTACCACATCTTTGAATCAGATTCAGAGAATCAGTTTCTCCATAGCATGAATTGACCAAACAGTATTGGCCAATTAGCACAGGCAATGAGACTCTTTGTGAATTCTAAAGTTGATGTTTCATACCAAATCCATTTTCTTTAATGTTTGAAAATGTTTTTAACTTGTTGGTTTGAAATAGAATGAATGTGTATGTAGGTGAGCAACACTTGGCATTAGTTTATAAAGAAGAGATGGTGTGTAAATACTAACCTGAAACTTTAAGCATCGGCATTTGCACAATAACAGTAACAATATGCTTAATAAACAAAAAGGACTTTACAACACTGCCAAAAGAGAGTTAATGTTTATTTCATATTTAAAGGCAGTCAATATTCTCCATAAGTTCTCCTAATTGATCACAATCACAACCCTCACAAGATGTGATAAAGTAGTATTAAAAAATCAGTCCTGGACTGGATTCTTACAGCTGCTTCAAACAATATAGCTACTGCTGGCTGTCTGCCTGATACTTTCAGTGACCATCTCTCAACATTTGTTCTGAGTCAACAAAGTAATATTATAGCAATGCTGGATTTACCCACGGTTGGTGTGGTTTGGCCATGAGGACGAAGCCCGAGTGGCCAAACAAAGCCAACCGTGGATAAATCCAGCATTACCCACACCCAGAAGTGGGTTATTGCTATTATACAATGACATTATTTAAGAAAAAAAAAATTACTTTTCTTAAATAATGGCATTGTATAATGCCTCCTTGCTGCCCTTCCGCAACTGTCTGGTATTCTGCGGCAGTTCTGATGTACTGCGCATGCGTAATCCTAGGCAGTACATCAGAGCTGTGGGCAAAAGTTTTGAAAAAAAAAGCAACGGAGAAAGCAAGATCTCCATTGCTTTTTACAAACTGTCTCACTATGTTAAACTCGTTTGACTTAGCGAGACAGTGTGAAGCAACGGAGATTTTCTGTTCTCCGTTGCTGTAAAAAAAGAGTTATAGTAATGGAAAAAGTCCGGGCATCCGGACCTTTTTCCATTACTATAACTCTGATTTACACATGCACGCTGACCAATCAGCATGCACATTTTTGAATATTAATGGGGGGTCATTGTATAATATCAAATAACTGTATTATAACCAAGTTCAGAACCTTAGTACATTCTGTAAAGATACATTGACTACCTACTTAAAATTTCTTAACTGGAATTTTCTAAATACTCTACCAATTTAATTCTATTTTCCAAAGTATTCTAAACAGTCTAGCAGTTAGCATAGAGGTTAAGTCTGTGAGCTGTAGTTCTTGTGGTAGAGGGTTTGATTCCCTTACCCCTCACTTGTCTACTGTTTGACCTTGAGTATGTCACGTAATTAGAAAGTGCTTGTGGATAACTGGGAATTTGGACTACGCTCCTCAGTAGTCCCCTGGAATGCAAGCATAGTAACCATCTGTAATCATAAACAACCTATCTGTATTGTGCATAAAACACATAAAATAAAACCCAGCACCATAGTTAACAAAGGACACTAAGCTTCTAATTCTGTTAAGGGATAAAGCATCAACATAGTGGACACTGAGCAATACCAACAAAAACATTCAAAACACCTTGGAAACTGAGCCAAATATCAACTATAAGCAGATAAAAAATCCAGCTACACTAACATAAAGCATACTAATCAAAATAGCCATTAAATGTTTTGGTTGTTCTTAAAGAACCTCCTGCATCCTGGCCAATCAGCCACACCAGCACGTTCAACAAACAATTACCCTGATATTATTGCCATTAAGTTCAGTAATCATTTTTTTTCCAAACTGTTTTCTCCCTAATCAAGGATGCTCCTCTCCACTCACTATAACCATGCAAGTAAATTGCCAGACACCTACATTTACCCTCCAGCTAGCCACTACTTCAGTCAATAGAAAACACCTCCATAATCTGAAGTCAACACTCAAGCTGCAGACAACCTATGAAAAGTATATACCAAGATGGCAGCGGACATTCTTGGCTACCTACTCTCCATATTAATTATCTACTCCATTAAAGAAACCTATGTCCGTACCTTGTGGAAGAAATCATACATTATACTCCTGCAAAAAGGTGGGACGTCCACCAAACTATCTAGCTACAGTCTTATAGTTATGCTACCTCCTTTATCAAAAATTCTAGAAAAATACATAGACACAACTTTGCCAAAAATCATAGAAAATAAACTCCTCTCACCAACACAACACAGCTTCTCCTAAATCATGGTGCCACTACTGTTCTCCTTAACGTAAGTGACACTATCAGCTTCCATAGAAATACTCTATTTCTTGAGTTAGCTTTTAATAAAATTTCTCACCAAAAGCTAATAACTGAACTAGTCTCCATTGGTCTGTCTCTGTTGTCACTCCCTTTGTTCCATTGTTGTCTTAGCAACATACAACAGGCTTTAAAATGACAAACAGATTTTTCATCATTCCTACCAGACTAAACCCTTTATCCACAAGTTTTAACTAACCTAACCAGTTCCTTCCCATAAACACATAAATATAGATTTTCCCCCACATTTCATACTCTCACCCCCATCTTCCTATGCTGCTGTTCCATACACCCCCTCTGCCTCTGATACCTCATCTGCCCCACCATAGATATCCATTTCTGTCATCTCTCCTCCTATCTCCTGTATTTGATGGCTATTTTAATCTATCCCTTCTATTTCTTGACCCCAAGTAATATAACTGCTTTAAAGTAATACAACCACTGTATAACAAATGACATGTTACTCTAATTGTACAAAAATACAAACTGGATCTTCTGACTGATTGAGCTGTTTTGTATATATGAAGGATGTTCAAACAATGTAATGTCTGCAATGTCACATAAGTATGTAATGTACAAATGTCAATAATTTTAATTCATAATTTTGTATAGTGTCTGTGGAGCTTTTCTCCCCAGGCCTCTGCTGAAACTGGGCTACTATGCCCCAGCTGGACTCTCCCAGTACAAAAATGTTAAGTAAATAAATAAGTATCATCTCTGACAACATTCTCCATGGTTCTTTACTTGGTTCACTGATATTTAACGTATTTCATAAATAGCAGCCATAAGTGTTTAAACATACTGCTGTAGTGTAAAATGTAGACAAGTCCACTCTCATTTGCTATGATAGTAGTATAACAAAAACTCCAAGACATTTCTCAAGAATACTTCTCCTTAATAAAATATTAACTGTCTAATGCAAACCTATTCCTATACCCAAAGAGAAGCAAGCTAATGCTTTTCACATCAAAGCAGCTGTCCACAAAAAAAAAAAAAAATTTATAATCGTATCAACCAGTAATACCACAACTGAAATAATATCTCATACAAAGTTACTAAGGATTACTACATATGACAATCTAAAATGTGGCTGGTATACACAGCAATCCATCAAAAAGACCCATCAGAAGCTTGCTTTCCTTTACAAGGCAAAACTTATTCATAACAACAGCTAATGTCCATAGTATTTCTAATAAAATAACTTTATTCCAAGCTTGGCTTTCTCTATACACCCCAGATATTGTTGCACTTACTAAAACATGGTTAAGACCACATATATCTGATACTAAAATAATCCCCCCAGGGTATAACATGCTTAGAAATGACCAGCTGCATAAAAAGGTGCTGGAGTTTCACTATTCTATCATGACTCCGTAACTATTACACAATTTCCCAAACCTGCTCCAACCTTCAGTAATGTAGAACTATTGCCAGCAATACTCCATAGCAACAACAAAAAAACAAGTTTGCATTGTAGTACTATACATTCCCCAGGTCAAAATATACCCATTTTAGAAGATATTCTCTCCTGGGCAACCTAAACTATCTCAAACACAACCATTATTGTGGGTGATACTAATATAAACTAGTAAACTCTCATCTCTAACTACCCCTCTAATAGTATAAACTTGTATAGGTTTACCCAACTCATCACAGATTCCACACACCCAACTCATCACAGATCCCACACATATAGTAAATAAACTGAATCTACCCTTGACTGGATTCTCGTCTCACAGCCCCATAAATACACTCACACAGGAACCCTCCCAAGTATCTCTAGTGACCATGTACCTGCCTTCACTCATAGAACCCAAACAAAAACAGCAAAAGCCCATCTGTATAAAACTTCTAGAAATCTTACCCATTTCAGTCAAAAGTTATTTTTAGACATTTTAAATGCCCAGAATTGGTTCCCAACTAAAATACCTTCACTAGACAAAGCAGTAGAGTACTTCAATAATGTCTTTCATAATACTCTCAACAGTCTCGCCTCTATATTAACAAAACAAATTAAGCATAACCATGGCCCTTGGCTTATAAAAAATACTAAACAGATTCTTATAGCTAAGGACAGAGCATGGAATGAATGGTGTAAAAACAGATCCTCACAAAATGAAATAAAATACAAACAACTCCATAACAGTGCTAAAAAGCTAGTTATTACCGACAAAATAAACTACTTCTCCACTCAACTAGACTCCCAAAACAACAATCCCCAAAAATTCTGGAAATCTGTTACCTAACTCCTTAACCCTGGAAACCAACAAAATCCTACACCATCCGCTGATAGACACCCACTAGAAATTGCCCAGGCTTTTAACACCCACTTCATTGAAACCATTCAAAAACTTGTCAATGACTTCTCTTCTCAAACAAACTCTACCTCAAACATATCAGATAGCAACACAAATCTCCCGCCTCCTAAGTCAAACACAAGTTCCCCCCCCTTTTAAATGACACCTCAGATAGCAGCTCTTTCACTTGTACTTTTACTATTTAACCTGTGCCCACCTGGCTAGTGCATAAACTGCTAAAAAAACAAAAGCCATGCTCCCCCTCTGCTGACAGACTTCCAGCAGAATACTTAAAACTTGCTTCAGATGCTATAGCATACCCTGTGGGCATTCTCATCAATCAGTCCATCTCTGATTCATACATTCCCCAACTTTGAAAACAATCCATTATAACTCTGCTACATGAAGGTGGTAATGCTAGTGATCTATTTAATTACTGTCCCATCTTTATACTCACTCCCTTATCTAAAATCCTAGAAACGTGTATACACAGTCAACTGTTAAAATACCTCATCAACAATAACTTACTTGCCCCCACTCAACATGGCTTCCACCTTGCACACAGCACTACCACTGCCTTACTTTCATTTACCAACACTGCTAACAAAGCCTTAGATGCTGGTCTAATAACCTCTGTTGTCTTATTGGATCTATCTAAGGCTTTCGATACAGTATCACACCCTAAACTACTATTACAACTAAAGTCCTTATATTGCTCCACACATTCACTGACTTGGTTTTCCAACTATCTTTCTGACATTAAACTATTTGTCAAATGGCAGAACAAGCAATCCGAATATCTCCTAAACAAAACAGGAGTTCCCCAGGGGTCCATTCTTGGACCACTGTTATTTAACATTTTCATCAATAACCTCCACAAAGCTTCCCATCTCAGTACTCTCATCCAATACGTGGATGATTATAGCAATAACCCACGCCTGGGTGTGGGTAATGCTAAATTTACCCACGGTTGGCGTGGTTTGGTCGAGCAAGACCGAGGGACCAACCAAAGCCAACCGTGGGTAAATTTAGCATTACCCACACCCAGAAGTGGGTTATTGCTATTATACCATGACATTATTTAAGAAAAGAAACTATTACTTTTCTTAAATAATGGCATAGTATAATGCCTGTTTACTGCCCTTCCGCAGATGTCTGGCATCCGCGGCAGTTCTGATGTACTGCGCACCTGCGCGGTACATCAGAGTTGAGCAAAAGCAACTGAGAAAGCAAGATCTCCGTTGCTTTTTAGTGTTTGCTATGTTAAATGAGTTTAACATAGCGAGACAGCTTTAAAATAAGCAACGGAGATGTCTGTTGCTTATTTTAAAACTGTCTCGCTATGTTAAACTCATTTAACATAGCAAAACACTAAAAAAAAGCAACGGAGATCTTGCTTTCTCCGTTGCTTTTTTTTAAAACACTGTCTCGCTATGTTAAATGGGTTTAAAATAAGCAACTTATGTTTATGAATATATTCCATCTCAAAACATCCCATAGCCAGATTTGCATACATGGGGGCAAAAGAAGCCCCCATGGCTGTTCCTCGTTTCTGATGATACATAGAATGATTAAATTCAAAAAAATTATTAGTTAAGGAGAAATACAATAACTCTATAACGTACTCTGAAACAGGTGACTGACCCAAAAACCATCTCAATGCCTCTAGTCCAAATTCATGGCTTATGTTTGTATAAAGACTTTTGACATCCACTGTCAGCCAATACATACTTTTGTTCCACTTTATATTATTAATTTTGTTCAAAAAATCAAATACATCTGTTAAGAAAGAAGGTAACTTTTTAACATATGCTGTCAAATAGTCATGTAGGAAAATACCTATATTTCGTAAAAAATAATTATGACCTGATACTATGGGGCGACCTGAGGGTTTATTAAGATTTTTATGAATTTTAGGCAGGCAGTAAAAATATGCCATGCCATAACCCTCTGTCTGAAATTTATTATTAACATCTTTCATAGGGTAGGATCCAGTGTCTGTAGGTCCCCAATATCTTTATTTATGAGGTCCATGATGATCCTTTCCATAGCTTTGCAGACCAAGCTAGTCAGTCTTATGGGGCGATAGTTTCCAGGATCTGCTGAGGAACCACCTTTGTGGAGAGGGACCACTGTTGCTGTACGCCACTCTTTGGGTACATATCCTGTAGTAAGGCTGAGATTGAACAGTAGTTTTATGTTTGGGTTTAGCTCTTCTTGGAGTTCATGTAGGATGCAGCCTAGAACACCGTCTGGTCCCATTGATGCTGTGTTTTTTGCTTTGGAGAGGGCGGCTCTTACCTGAGCATCTGAGATGTCAGGGGGGCAGCACCCTGCTGGGATAGATATTTGCCCTTTTGGTGGAGGGGGAAAGTTTGTGCTGAACCTGTCAGCTAGGATGTTGGCAATGTCTGTGGGTTTGGTGTATTTTTTGTCATTTTGGACTAATTCTGAGCATATCTGGGAATTCCCACCCAGGTTCTTAACATAACTAAAGAAAGCCTTGTGATTATCCTTAGTGTCCTGTGCAATTTTTCTCTCGAAGCTGGCCTTAGACGATTTTATGAGTGCCCGTAGTTTTTTGCTAATACTGATCAGAGATGCCTTCCCTTTTTGGGAATTTGCTCTATCATGTAGTAGCTTCCTCCTTCTATTGTATAGTTTGTTTATGGCTGGGGTCTACCAGACAGGATGTCTGCCTTTGGAGGATTGGGTCTTGGTTTTATTTGGGATTGCATGATCCATACATTCCTGAAGGTGTTCATAGAATGCGTTTATAAAGGATTCTGTGGCCTGGGCCGAATTTTCCACAGGCCCGGGTGCTTGGAAGGATTCCACCTCAGTTTTGAGGAGTGTGAAATTTGCTTTAGAGAAGATTTTCACTGTGGTTTTCTGGGCAGGGGGTGGGGTCGGGATGTGAATATCCAGTGAGATTAGTTTATGGTCTGATCTTACCAGTGAGGGAGACACTTCTGGTCTGGAGCATAGAGTCCCCATGTTGGTGATGATCAGGTCCAGTATGTTTTCCCCTCTTGTGGGAGTGGTAACAAGTTGTTCCATAGCATTTGAGTTTATAAATTCTAGGAACCTTGGGCTAGGGTGTTGGAGCTAGAGTAATGCTCCCAGTCTATGTTTGGGTAGTTGAAGTCGCCCAGTATAATGGTGTTTGGAGAGACCTTCATATTTTCCAGTGTTCTCAGTAAGGCTGAGTGGGGTTCCTGGGTTTGGGAGGGTGGTCTGTAGCAGGCTATAAACTGGAAGGCAGTTTTACCCACTGTTAGTTGCACATGGATAGTCTCTGATGCTTTGTGCTGTGCCACCAACCTGGAGGTGTGGGTATCTTTGACGAATATTTATACTCCCCCTCCTTTTGTGGTTCGGTCCAAGTTTTGGGGCCGAAAAACATGGTATGAGGTATAACCTGGCAGAGCTGGGGAGCCTTGAACCAGGTTTCTGTTACTGCACAGATATCGATGTTCTCCATGCTAAGGAGAGTTTCGAGTGCAAGCAGCTTGAGGTTTAGACTTCTGGCGTTGAGTAGCATTACTCTTAGTTTCTTATCCCTTGTGATACCTATGGAGGTGGGTTTGTCTTTTGAGCCTTGCCTAAAAAGGCACTATGGGGGTAGCAAGATCCTCTGCCAATATCCGAAAGCTCAGGGGTGACAGGTGCAAGCCGTCCCTAGCGAAGCATCGTGGCTTGTCGAGCATGTCATCCCAGGCTGACAGGCATTGGATCCCCTTTAAATGACACCAATACTTAAGCCAGTTGTTGAAATTGATCATCTTGTCTTCATATTGTGGCATCATTCTTGGTGAGGGTAAGATGCTACTCAAGGTCAGGGTCATACCGGCCTGGGCTACATGCTCAGAGAGCTCCTCTATGTCTCTTTTTGTGTAGTCCAGGGAGGTATGTCTCAGGTCATTCACACCAGCATGGACAATGACTGAGTCATATTTGTACTTGCCTTGGAGTGACCTGAGTGCTTGTGTTACGTGGTGGATCATAACACCCGACAGGCAGCTCACCATAACCTTCTCCTTGTTCAGCCTGGTGAGTGGGACATCAGTGTGCCTGGCGATAGAGTCACCTATTACAATTGTATCAGGTGTGTTGTTTAGCCTTAAGGGCTGTGATTGTTCGGCACACTGGCTTTGTGAGCTATGTGTTGCAAGTGTTTTGTTTTGGGGTAGCAGTTGCTTGGGTGTCTGCTTTGGAGGTCTCTGCTGCTTTGGTTTGCTGTCGTGGTAGGTCTATGTGAGACTGGAATTGTAGCGAGTGTGGTTTCCTTCTCCTCCTGACTGGTTACGCCAGTACTGAGTTGAGAGAGCTTAGCCTCCAGTTTGGCTTTATGGTTGCATCTCTCACATGTGTTGGAATTTGTTGGGAGGAGGAGAGGGTTGTCTGTGTACATGAGGCAGTTGTAACATTGCCTCAAGATTCCCAGATTCACCAGCTGGACCAGAGAGGAGATTGGCAACTGACCTTTGGACATGCTAGAATAGTATTGGGAATTCCTTTATAATTGAAAAAAGGGCTAATGGGGAACACTGTACTCAAGGGGGGTTTGTGAGGGTGTAGTGCTTTTAATTTTTTAGTGCTGACTTAGTGAGCAAGTGCCAGGTAACTTAAATGCAATGTGTTACAGGTAACTTAAATGCAAAAATGACAAACAGTTACTTTCTTTCAAGTGAAACAAGGAAATAAGTACAGTAAGCAGTGCAGATATCACTAGGGATCCACAGAAGTGCTGAAAAGCCACATTTTAGGTGGAATTAGCGTTTCAGGGAAATAACAAGCAAACAACAAGCATACAAACAAAGCTAGATTCATCAGGCCTGGATTTAGTCTATGCTACAGCAAACAAGGTGTACCAATTTCAGTAATAAACAGTTCAAATATGCAGGCACTATAAGCCTTTAACCAGAAATTCCCAGCTCAGAAGGGCAGAGTCCAGCCTCTCCTCCCACAAGTGTGCAGATCACAAACCTTCTTAATGTAAAATAACTGGCCTGAAGCCCAAGTGCTTAAACCAGAACTAATACACTTTTAGAATAACAGACACTGAGCCCTCAGTCAGCAGTTCCCAACATAGAAGGATGTAAGCTACCTGTCCTGCCACCACAGGGCAGGCCACAAACCTTCCTAATTTAAAACAACTGGTCTGAAACCCAAGTGCTTAATCCAAAAGACTTAGAATGATAGCTACACTTTAATCAAATTACTACCAAGCAGTAATAAATACAATTGAATACTTTAAAGAATGCCTGGATTAGTGCTCAAGTTATACAAACAAAGCTAGATTCAGCAGGCCTGGATCTAGTCTATGCTACAGCAAACAAGGTGTACCAATATCAGTAAGAAGCAGTTCAAATATGCAGGCACTATAAGCCTTTAACCAGAAATTCCCAACTCAGAAGGGCAGATTCCATCCTCTCCTCCCACAAGAGTGCAGACCACGAACCTTCTTAATGTAAAATAACTGGCCTGAAGCCCAAGTGCTTAAACCAGAATTAATACACTTTTAGAATAACAGACACTGAGCCCTCAATCAGCAGTTCCCAACTTAGAAGGATGTAAGCTACCTGTTCTGCCACTACAGTGCAGACCACAAACCTTCTTAATATAAAACAACTGTTCTGTAGCCCAAGTGCTTAACCTAAAAGGCTTAGAATGAGTTACACCAAGCAGTAATAAATACAATTGAGTACTTTTAAGATGACTTGTGTGTGTTTAAGATGTATGTGCTTATAGTTTCCATACTGTAACTACCTTAAACTTCTGTAAATACTTGTTGATATCTATGATGTTTACTTGAACTGACAACTGATGTTTCATGTATAATTGTAACTGCAACTGATGTTCCTTATACTCTGTATATACCTGCTCATATGATGTCACATTATGGGCCGGATTCACGAAAGCTTGCATGGAGTCTAAGATTAGATTAAGACTCCATGCAGCCAACATGTCTACCGAGCGATCCAGGAACAGCCAGCAGGGGCGTGCAAGAGAGCTCCTAAAACTCCTCTTACACAGACAGGGCTAGGTTATGCAAATTACCTCATTTGCTGCTGAAAGGTATGCAAATGAGGTAAATTTGCGATTCAGGAAACCCTAACCTGTCCGAGTAAGAGTAGTGTTATTTGCAGAAATGTACTCCGTTGACAACTGAGTACGGTTCTGCAAATAGCAAAACGGAGCCATGACAGCTCCAAAAAAGGATGCATCCAGTCAAGGAAACATGCCAATTGCCAAAGATACAGTCATTGGCAATGTTTACTGATGCAAAATTAAAATAAAATATTTTTTTTTTATCCCGATCGCCAATGTTTATGCATAGTGCAGCGCTGGGCAAACGCACTGCACTCTAAAAACCAGAAAACCAATAATTAAAATCCACAAATGTGGATTTTACAGTAATCCCTAATATACAGTGCAAGGGAATGGCAGTCCAAAGACAACATGGCTACCGAGTAGAGGTTGCTAAGGGGGGAAGTTCAGTCTAAGAGATGCAACCAAGCATTAGTAGGCAATACTATGCAAATGAGGGTAAGGATAGTGAATCCCAAGTTTACATAGCAAAAGAGCACAGTCAGTGGAGTGTAGGAGGAGGATAAGAGGAGTAACAGAGTAGAAGATAGGTGACATTATGAGGGGGGTATGTCTGAAAGAAGTGAAGCTCATTGGAGTAGAGTGGCATGTGTCTGCTGTCAGTTACTAATCACTGGAAGAGGTGTGTCAACAGGTACCCTAGCTAAAGGCAAGAAATTGAAGGTGTATGCTGTGAACAACACTAAAGTTTCTTGTAGAAGTGCCTGCAATGTGTATGCGCGCGTGTGCACGCCTGTAAAACTGAGTAAGCCTGTGTGCGTGCGTGTGCACCTGTGTGCGCGTGTTTAAGCTGGAGTAAGCAAGTGTAAGGATGTTGAAACCCGTGTAAGTGCGTTTGCGCCTGTGTGCATGTGTGTTAGCAAGAATAAGCAAGTTATAGTCTGTGGAAGCATGTGTGCACGCATGTGAGCTTGTGTGTGCGTGTTTGCGCTTGTGTGCATGGTGATGGCCCCCTGAGGAAACAGAAAGGGAAAAGGAAGCACAACAAATAGTAGGAAGTTAATCAGGGAGTACTAGCAGAGCTAGCAGGTGAAAACAATCAGAATCAGGCAATTACACAGGCAGTACTCTAGCCCAGCCCAGCCCATCACTTAAAACTCTGCAAACAACTTTCCACTATATTTTTTTCAGAGACACTGCAACACTGCAGTAAGCTAATAAAAGTGAAAACTGAAAAAGACAAAGAAATGTTAGAGGCTGCCATTGCTGTTATAAGGTGACATATGCAACATGCTGAGGGTGGTGACAATGTGAATGCTGCTGAGCAACCCACAGTGACGAGACAGAGAAGAGTGTACAGGCCCAGGGTAACCTACCAGGGGCTACATGAGCTGTAGATAGTGGAGTGCTATAGAGTGGACAGAGACCTCATACAGCAAATTGTTGAGCTGTGCAGGCCACGCCTCACACACAGAACCAACAGAGGGTAACCCATCACAGTGGAAACCAAGGTATGTGTTGGCCTAAGAATACTAGCAACAGGTACCCTCCAGAGACCAACTGGTGATATGATGGGGATTTCACAGGCATCAGCATCCAGGGTACTGCACCAGTTCCTGAATGCCGTGTCAGCACATGTCAGTGATCATGTATATTTCCCCAATTCCTGTGAGGTATTGGCCAGCAATATGCGTCTCTTCCAGCAAATAGCAGAATACCCTAAGGTAGTGGGTGCAATAGACTGCACGCACATTCGCATCAAAGCACCAGCCGGTGAGCGGGGTAGGGTCTACTATAACCGCAAGAATTTCCCCTCCATAAACTGCCAGGTCATGTGTGATGCCCAGGGCATAATAATGAATGTGTGTGCTGGCTGCCCTGGAAGCTACCATGACTCCCATATCTGGCATCTGACACAGCTGTACCAGACATTTGCCAATGGGGACATCCCACATCATCACCTAGTGGGGGATGCTGGATATGCTCTCGAGCTGTGGCTGATGACACCCATCAGAAATGCACACACACCTGAACAGGAATGCCATAATGAGGCACACGCACAAACACGAAATGTAATTGAGCGTGTGTTTGGGCTGCTCAAGTCACGGTTCCAGTGTCTGGACACATCTGGTGGAGCCTTACAGTACTCACCAACAACATGTACCCAAATAGTCATGGTATGTGCTATTCTACATAATATGATCCTGCGAAAACAGCTGCAGCAGGAGCGGCATAGGGCTGGGCCAAACAGCCCCCCACCATTGCCATGGCCATCACAGGCAGAGCGTGACTTGAAGGAGGAACAACCTGAGCCTGCCCCAGTAGGCAGATGGAGACGTGCCCAGTATGCTTTGGCATTGGCAAAGAGGCAACACATAGCATATACACAGGCTCAGTAGGAACCCTGGAAAAGATAACTCTCTCCAACTCGCACATATAGTAAAAGGGATGCCAAACTTGACACTACCTGTTAACAAACATGTATAGGGAGTGTAAAATGTGCATCCGACATAGGCAGCCCTGCAGCACCACCTGAGGCATGATTGCTATGTGTTAAGCAATATAAAGCAGTGCTAAACAGCTCTTTCCACTATTTAGTATATGTAAACAAAATAGCACACACTAAGTAGCACAACTTCAGGCAATGTTGAGCAATATTGTGCACGGTTCAGCAATGTTGGTTAACAATGAGCAATGTTGTGCAAGTTTGGTCAAAGTTGGGCATAGTTCAGTAAAAGCAGGTAAACATGGTCATATCTGCTTCACTGTTCCTGAAGCAGTCTGTTCTGCCCAGTATGAAAATATGAAGCAGTGACAGTTCTCGAACCTGGGATACTGTGCACTATAGTCAAAATACAGAACCACTAAACCATGACAGTGGTCAGCTTGTATGAAGAAATGTTGATAAGTCTATGCAAAGTATCTCATGGAAACCATGCAGGCATAGCATAATCCCTGTCGAGTTAAGACACAAAGGTGAGGTCTGCAGTAAGAATAGAACCTGATTTTCAACACACATATAGTATAAATGTTAATATTGGTAATGTTCACACACATCAACAAATGTAGTGGACCTCAGACAGCAACATACTGCAAGGTCACACTGGGCATGCTCACACACTTGAATAAATGAGACAAATGTCAGTCAACAAAACACTGAAAGGCCGAACTGGGCATGCTCACACACTTAGGCTGCCATGTCTGAGTACAGCAGTGGGCCACACATATCTGGTAGTTGCATGTGTTAACCCAGGAACCTCACACTATTCACCAATCCGCCTTGTGCACACAGTTATATGACAACAGACACATATATAATATAGTGGAACCCTGTCATAATCAAATAGGTTATGCAGATACTTAGGTTGTTCATAGAAAGTGGGAAAGCAAAGAAGAAACAAAACCTGCAATCAGTATCATCAATGAATAATGTGCATCCCGAACATTATCATAGGTTCAGAGGTTGATACTAGGCTATCTGCCCTAGAGCATGTATAAGCCTAGCCAGAGTGTGTTTGGCTTTTGCAACCCTGTTAGATTAGTAGATTGTGCCTGTGAATAGTAGGTCACACAAGATAGCCCGCTTATGTTTATTTTATTGTGCCTCTGTCTAGCAGGGACCCAGAACATATCCCAGGGCTAAACATATGATCACCCATCCACTTGTCAAGATGTCACCTGTAGGTGGTCAGTAGGGGTCTCTACGTATGTGGGACTGGGATCTTATTCCAGAGTGAGTGGAGCCTCTGGGATGGGAATCTGCCCCTCCAGCATGTCCTATTAATACCAGTGTTGATGTTACCTTCCCTGGAGCGTGTAGCTGTAAGGGACTTCGATATCCTGAGGTGGAGCCTGTCCATTAATTCTGTGATGGACATGGCTTTAAGCAACAGGCACAGATCGCATCCAAGTAGGCAGTAAGTGACTGAGTAGAGCTGGGGTTACCACAGCCAAACTGTGCAGGCCATCTGTGTGAGTCCCTAGATCTACTTGGTTAGGTACTTTTGTGGACATTACAGTTGCTGCAGGTGTCGTGTAAGGTACATCCGAAATGGGGCATTGTATCCAAGCATGGGCCTGATGAGTATACGGGCACAATGACCCCACTTGATCTAGATGTGAAACCCTATGGGATAAGGTGGGGTATATAGAAGGTCTGTCTAACAACATTGGCAACATGATTGTCAAAGGTGAGAGTAATAACTACTCATGTCCCCAAATCCCTAATAACACCCACCGTACGTGATGTATTATCACCTATGTGGTAATGTGTGGGCACGTTGTTATTACCAAAGGGGATGACTATGCATTTAATGGCAAGTAGCTGTAGGCCATGGCTCTGGCACCAGTTATGCATCTCTGTGAGACCTTTTTTGAGGATGCTTGTGCCAGCTGGAGAGTTGATTATGGCACACAGTTTGCAGTCATCTGTGAAGATGGCCAGCCATATTACTCCTGTGTTAGCCTGTACATCTGAGAAATATATACTGAACAAGAGAGGTCCCAGGACTGAGCCCTGTGGGATGCCACATGTAACTGGCATATAGTCAGACATGGCACCTGCAATACTGACCATGTGGGTGCTATCCATGATCCAGTTAGCAATCCATCTTGTGACATATGTGTCGATATTGAAGCCGGTGAGCTTATGTATAATGCCCGAGTGGGGTATTGTGTTGAACTGTTTTGTGAGCTCTAGGTAGGCTGTGTGGACAACCTTCTCTATGTCTATGAACCTGGTAACTGTTTAAAGATGTCATACAGGTTGTAGAGGCAAGATCTTCCCACAACAAAGCTGAATTGTGTAGGATCCAGTGTCTGTCAGTTCCCGATGTCTATGTGTATGGGTTCCATGACAATTACGCTCCATAGCTTTGCAGACCAGGCTAGTTAGGCTTATAGTGCAATATTGTCCAGGGTCCCTTGTGGCACCACCTCTGTGAAGTGGGAACACTGTTGCTGTACGCCATTCCTTGGGTACATATCCTGTAGTAACTCTGATATTGAACAGTGGCTTAATTTGAGTGTTAAGTTCGTCATGAATCTCGTGTAAGATGCAGGCCGGGACACCGTCTGGCCCCATTGATGCTGTGTTGTCTGCTATGGAGAGTGCAGCACTCACCTGTTCAGCTGTGATGTCAGGGAGGCTACACCCTGTTGGGATGGACATTTGCACTTTAGGGGGGATGGGGGGAAACATTTCCACTGAACCTGTTTGCCAGGATGTTGGCAATGTCAGTGGGTTCAGTGTATGTTTTGTCATTATGCAGTAACTCACAGCATATCTGGGAGTACCCACCCAGGTTCCTGATATAACTAAAGAAGGCCTTGTGATTGTCCTTAGTGTCTGTTGCAAGTGTCCATTAGAAGTGGCCCTTAGATGAATCAACAAGTGATCGTAGCTTTTTCCTAGTACTGATCAGAGATGCCTTCCCTTTTTGTGATTGTGCTCAATCATGTAGTAGCCTCCTCCTGTCGTTGTATAGCTTATTAATGGCCATGGTCCACCAGACAGGTCCCCTGCCTTTGGAGGAGTGAGTCTTGTAGTTATCTGGGATAGCACAATCCATGCATTCCAGTAGGTGTCCATAGAATGCGTTTGTAAAGGATTCAGTGGTCTGATCCATAATTACCAGTGTCCCAGAGTCTTTGATGGATACCACCTCGGTTAGTAGAAGTGTGACATTTGCTTATGAGAAGTACTTCACTGAGATCACATAGGATGGGGGTATGGATGGGATATGTATGTCCAGTGAGATAAATATATGGTCTGACCTTAACAATGAGGGGTATACCTCTGGTGGGGAACATAGAGTCTCCAAGTTGGTGATGATCATATCCCACATGTTTTACCCTCTTGTGGTTGTGGTGACCAGTTGTGCCATAGCAAATGAGTCTATAAATCCTAGCAACTGTTGTGCTTGGGTGATGGTGCTTGAGTAGTATTCCCAGTCAATGTTTGTGTATTTGAAGTCACCCAATATAATGGTGTTTGGAGAGACCTTCATATTCTCCAGTGTTCCCAGGAGTACTTAGTGTTGTTCCTGAGTTCAGGAGTGTGGTCTGTAGCAGTCTATAAACTGAAATGCAGTTTGTGCCACTGTTTGTTGCACATGTACGTTCTCCGATGCTTTGTGCAGTGCTACTAACCTGGAGGTGTGTGTATGTTTGACGTATATGGATACTCCCCCTATTTTTGTTGGCCGGTCCGAGTCTTGTGTCCAAAAAGCATGGTATGAAGTAAAATCTGGTAGTGCTGGTGTGCGTTTCGGAGCCTGAACCAGGTGTCTGTTACTGCACAGATATCGACAGTCTCCATACTGAGGAGAGTCCTGAGTGCGTGCATTCTGCGGGTTAGACATCTGTTGTTGAGCAGCATTACCCTCAGTTTCTTTTACCTTGTAACGTCTATGGAGGTGGTTTTGTCTTCTGAGCCTCGCTTAAAACAGTCATTATGGGGGTGGAAAGAGCCTTAGCCAGTATTTGAAAGCATAGGGGTGACAGGTGCATGCTGTCCATAGCGAATCTACGTGGCATGTCGAGCATGTCATCCCAGGCTGACAGACACTGGATCCCCTTTGAATGACACCAATATGTTAGCCAACTGTTAAAAGTGATCAGTTTGTCTGTATACTGTGACATCATTCTTGGTGAGGGTAAGATGCTACACAAGGTCAGGGTCATACTGGCCTGGGCTACATGATCAGAGAGCTCCTCTATGTCTCATGTCATGTAGTCCAGGAAAGAACGTCTGAGGGTTTACACACCACCATGGACAATGATGGAGCCATATTTGTACTTAATTTGGAGTGACCTGAGTGCATGTGTTATGTGGCAGATCCTGGCACCCAACACACAGCTCAAAGTGACCTTCTCCTTGTTCAGCCTGGTGAGTGGGACATCAGTGTGTCTGACAATAAGAGTCACCTATTACAAGTGTATTAGGTGTATTGTTTAGCCCTAAGGGCAGTGACTGTGTGGCACACTGACTTTGTGAACTATGGGATATGTGGGTATAGTTGTGGGTTAGCAGTTGTTTGGGTGTCTGCTTTGGATGTCTCTGTGCTTAGGCAGAGTATATTTAGAGCCTCCCAGTATGTTTTTGTGTGGTAATGTAGTTGGTTTGCTGTCGTCATAGGTCTATGTGAGACTGGATTTGTGGTGTGTGTGTGGTTACCTTCACCATCTGATAGACTGTGACAGTCACAGGTTGAGAGAGCTCAGCCTCCTGTTTGTCTATACAGTTGCGTTTCTCACATATATCTGAGTTTGTTGGGAGGAGGACAGGGTTGACTGTGTACATAAGGCAGTTGTAACATTGCGTCAAAATTCCAATATGCACCAGCTGGACTGGAGAGTACACATGAAACTGACCTTTGGACATGCCAGGATATTATGATGACATACTCTGTTGACTGATCACAAAGGATCAGTAGTGTGTTAAGTGTGTAAAAGAGTATAACAAGGGTTTAGTCGACAGATTTGTCGGTGTTTTGGAAAGAGTATCTGCGAAGGAGTACAGACAGGACCATGACACCTCCTTCAGCTATGTCAGAAATAGCAATGTACACTCATATATGTCCTGAGTCAGGGTCAACTGTACCTGACTGACAATGCCGACATCCTGTAAGACAGGCCCATACATACATACCCACCTCCCACTGACAAAAGGCCCTATCATCACACCAGGAGATATCACATGTAGAATGGGTAAACAGCTCCTCCCAAAGCCGAATGAATGGCATCACTTGGATAACATTGTTTCCCCATATGTGTCATAAGTGAACTACACAACAAACAGACTGCACCTGAACAGTCTGTTGAGCCTCACCCTCTCTACAGGATCTTACACTGTTGAATATGTTACAGCAACATATGGCACACCTCACAAGTGTTAGTGCACAACAGACCATGGGAACTATAGTCCTATAAGCCTATGAAGTCTGAACTGCTAGGCCATGGAGTCCATCATGATTGCAGTCAGAAACAGAGCTATTGGAATCTGACAAACACACAACCCAACCAACTGTGGTATGTTAATGGGCAGATCATGTTTCCCAAACCTGCTAGACTGTTTTCAAGGCAGCCACCCAGGACATACATCACTGAAAGGAGCTACACATGTCCCACATAGACTTTTAATAGCCCTTTATCAACATCACAGACACATGTCGTATCCACAAAACCAACAATCTGCACATAAATATGTATTGTCATATGAAGGAATGGCAATTTGTCCACAGATAGATCACACAAGCTGAAAATTGTGGAGTCCTGTTCAAGCTGTTCACACCTGCTGACCCACATGGTCCATTCATGGAATTGCATAAAACAAAGTGCACACAAATTACCATGTCCAGTCTGATGATGTCAGCATCCTACAAATATAGCAGGAGAATAGAAACCACCCTCTAAAGCCCATAGCACATTGTGTTAATGAGTATTTTTCTAGTATCATAGCATAGTTAGGTAGGGGGTTGAATCCTGCAATTGCTGAGTGTATGTGTATGCGTGTGTGTGTGATTTTCTTTTGGAGGAGTGGCCTTTTTGTAGCCTGTGAAAACACATTAAAAGAGGTGAACTCCTCTTTGCCAAGTCTGATGATGTCAGTATCCCACAAATACAGCAGTGGAAATGAAAACTCCCAGTAAAGCATATAGCACGTCGTGTTAGTACATATCTCCCTAGTGTCATAACATAGTTAAGTAGGGATTTGAATCCTGCAAATACTATGTGTGTATGATTCCCTTTGAGAGAAGTGGCCTTTTTGTAGACTATGAAAACACATCAAAAGAGGTGATTTCCTCTTTGCCAACTCTGATGATGTCAGTATCCCACAAATACAGCAGTGGAAATAATATGTCCCAGTTAAGCCTGTAGCACATCATGTTAATGCGCATTTCTCTAGTGTAGTAACATAGATAGGTAGGGATTTGAATCCTGCAAATCCACAAATACAGCAGTGGAAATAAAAACTACCAGTAAAGCATGTAGCGTGTCATGTTATTGTGTATCTTTTCTAGTGTCATAACATAGTTAGGTAGGGGGTTGAATCCTGCAAATGCTGAGTGTGTGTGTGGTTTCCTTTGAGAGGAGTGGCCTGTTTGGAGACTGTGAAAACACATTAAAAGAGGTGAATTCCACTTTGGCAAGTCTGATGATGTCAGTATCCCACAAATGCAGCAGTGGAAATAAAAACACCCAGTAAAGCATATAGTGTGTTGTGTTAATGCGTATCTTTCCAAGTGTCATGACATAGTTAGGTAGGGGTTTGAATCCTACAAATGCTGAGTGTGTGTGTGTGTGTGTTATTTCCTTTGAGAGGAGTGGCCTTTTTGTAGACTGTGAAAACACATCAAAAGAGGTGAATTCCTCTTTGCCAAGTCTGATGATGTCAGTATCCCACAAATACAACAGTGGAAATAAAAACTTCTAGTAAAGCATATAGTGTGTTGTGTTAATGTGTATCTTTCTAGTGCCATAGCATAGTTAGGTAGGGGTTGAATCCTGCAAATGCTGAGTGTGTGTGTGTGTGTGTGTGTGATTCCCTTTGAGAAGAGTGAACTTTTTGGAGACTGTGAAAACACATTAAAAGAGGTGAATTCCACTTTGGCAAGTCTGATGATGTCAGTATCCCAGAAATACAGCAGTATAAATAAAAAACTCTCAGTAAAGCATAAAGCACATTGTGGTAATGCATATTTCTCTGATATCATAACATAGTTAGGTAGGGGTTTGAATCCTGCAATTGCTGAGTGTGTGTGTGACACTGTTGATTAATGTGTTGTGGGTTTTGCTTTTACTACTGTATGACATATCAGTAAAACAACAGTATGTGCATTGCACACTTCAGGTATCTGTGTGGCAAATACACATATGTACATGTGACCTAAATTGGTAACTGTTTGGCCAAGACATATATGTACATGTGACCTCAATCACTTCATGGGTGTGAAGCCTGCTTTCAACACGACTACATCTGTTACCATTGACAGTTTTTGCTGCTGCTACTCGGACCGTAGGTCACCTATGTATGTATGTGACAAGTCCAGCCACTGTAGTGATCTGTGCCCTAGGTCATCTGTGTCACACACACATGACAGTTGCTATAGTATAGTGTGAGTGAGGGTGTTTGCCTGGGGCATATTTCAGACATGTTCAAACACAACACAGTCTGTCAATATTGGCCATTCATTATAGGTGTACAATAACTCCGTGGATATGCATACAGACCCCTTATTGCTTATGTGATACACTGGGGGACATCAGCATACCTTTGGGAATGTGAATATCAAAGGACAGATGACATCACATGTGGCTGTATGTACACATCAGTACCCCTGTTACATGTTGTGGGCTACTACCAATGTGGTACTGTCAGGATACTATGTGTAGTAAATGTAGATGACTATGCTATAGTTGGCTCATAGCTTCACAGCATGGGTTTGTCAACAGATATCTGTCTGTATGATACCCTTGTGGAGGATAAGTGTCTAATCCAGGGAATGCATTGTAGGCCACTGTATGCATTACCAGATGTGGATGGACATATCCCTAGTGTGTCTGCTTGTACCTAGGATGGCCACATGCCAAACAGGAGTGGTCATGGAAATGTGTGGTGGTCAATACCACTGGTAACTGGTATAGTACAGTACTAGAATGATTCAAATGCTACTGTGTATCCTACAGCTGTGTGTCAGTTGTCAAGACATCATCTAACGATTGGTTAAAATCAGGCTTTTGAGGTTATGTACACTACCAGAATGCTAACCAATGACCGATATTAACAGTATCACCCACAGCATAGTGTCATACCATGTCATACACACATGTGTACCCAAGTTGTGACATATATGTAGTAAAATGCATACTGGACACCAATAGGAAATATGAAGTGTTAACACTGTGTAAAACAGGGCATGTCACCCTTCCCATGTGCCCACCATGCACGTACATGCAAACAGTGCACCTCCACCATGTTCTCAAATGTACACCTTGAAATCTGTACTGCACACATCACACACGTAACGTCCATTCACCAACACATGCTGCCAGTACCACACACATCAGCCAACTGGCACATGTGCGGACAATCCATGTTTGGAATTAACACTGGTGTAAACAATACTACATTGATAATCATTGCTTTGATGCATCATGCCTGCTCAGCTATACCTACAGTGTTGAACTGTTGTACTGTTGACAACATGCTAACATTGCTACGCTGCTATTAGTTCACCCTGCACATCAGCACCATGTTATCCTGTTCCTGCATCAATGTCACAGATGACAGGAGGTGGCACAGTTTCATCATATGCACAGGGTGTTTTATTGTTTTTCCAGAGCCCGACAATGACCCATCCAATCGACATGTATGTGTGTGTGTGTGTTTGTGTTTGTGTGTGTGTGTGTGTGTGTGTGTGTGTGTGTGTGTGTGTGTGTGTGTGTGTGTGTGTGTGTGTGTGTGTGTGTGAGGGACAACAGCACAGTATGGGTCAGTGTTGATGTAATGTGTGTGTGTATGTGTTAGCCCTAGGTGTTGGTAGTATGTGTGTGTGTCTGCATGCACACAGTACCCCCTTGTGGCTGCCAAATATGGGAGGTTGTGGGACAGCCACATACTGTACCTGCCAGGCTGTACAGATCACTGTCTCTGGCCATGGACACAGTACCTGTGCCTGGCAAGGGTGACACGGACAGTATCAGGTACTAAGCCAGACTGAGTACTATCGTCAGAGGCAGATGGATGTTGACTGGACCCATGTTCCTGCTGGGACTGGCCAGAGCCATGTGCACGTGGTCGTCTCAGACGGTCTACCGACAGCCCAGCCACAACATTGCTGGGGCTGGTACTGCCACTACGGGAGCGGCTGGCACTTGTGTGTCGTCTGCAACGACTGCCAGCTGATGATGTTGCTGGCATACATCCACGTCGACGTCCCAGCCATCCTGCACTGTTCAGGCACATGGACATTACATTGCGGAGGACATCTAGTGTCTCCCCCCAACGTCTATCAATGAAATTGGTGTAATTGCACACATGCACACATGAACACATGCACACATGCATACATGTACACATGAACACATGCACACATGAACACATCCACACATGCACACATGAACACATGAACACATGCACACATGCAAACATGCACACATGCACACATGAACACATGAACACATGCACACATGAACACATGAACACATGCACACATGAAAACATGCACACATGCACACAAATACACTACTCAGTCAAGTTGACACACACACACACACACACACACACACACACACACACACACACACACACACACACCAACAGCAATATGGAACATATTCATTAGTGGTTGATGGTGGAGTACAGTATCACAAGCCAAAGAGTCCTATCACATGTGTCAGCATGCAGGATGTGTGTTGCTCAACAGCATGCAGTGCGAGTGTAGAGAGTCCTTGTTGATAACAGTATACATGTAATTAATGCATGTGTGTTGTTCAATGATTGGCCTCACCCTGGAACACAATATGTACATGGATGCAAGTCTGAAATGCTTTCCAATGTCCTGTGCACCACCACTCATAGGTATACATACCATGGCCAGATGCACATAACTGTCAGGTGTATAAAAATGAATGCTATGTGTAGTACTTTGGGTACTGTAACTGGATGTAGTGTAGTACCATGATCCATCATCAGGCAGATCATATGGTCACTCAAGGCCCCTAATGTATGTCACACTGGCAACTATCTTGCTGTACCTGACCTGCACCACTTCAGCTACATTTAACATTTCACAGACAGTTGTTACATGGGCATGTCAGGTGTTCAGTAGGGAGCATTGCCTAACATGACTGTGTTGTGTGTTGATGTGTGTCACACCGCCCCATGATAGGCCTCTACCCCCAGGAATAGTATGTGTGCTGTGTTGATGACATATGGGATACCATAGTATGACCTTACAACAGGTGTCTACATACACCATGTGTATCATATTAACACATACTGCATATGACAAAGTGGTGTATGTTGTGTGCATGTGTATTGACTCTGCCTATACAATGTCCACTACAGTGTACCCCAATTGATTGGGATGCTCTGTGTATTGCATGTGTTTGAGTCAGCTACTCATGTTACTGGGATGTGCATAGTCCCACAGAGAACATGCAGAGCATGCACTATGTGTAGGTGTTTAACATGTGTATATGGCCTACAACTCTCCTATGACATACACATGTTATATGCTAGAGTAACTGTAGCCCACTCACCAGAATGGGTCTGCTGTCTTGCTATCACACCAGAGGGACCTGCAAGGATATGAGACACTTTGTCAGTGTCAACAACTATGGCATTGCTGCTGTGAGTTTGCAATTTTACAGTAGTACATGAGGTGACAGTCACAGGCATACAGATAATGTCCCAAATTATCAGTATTGCATGACACCAGGCTACACATATTCTGCATACACAGTACACATCTGATAATTGCATGTTATAACACTTGAGATAACAGTGGTCTACAGATATGCCATGTTACCTGCACGCTCTGTATCGCCGTGCTGAGTGACTCCGGCCTCCATGATGACGCAGGTGTGTTGTACTGGTTGGTCAGGAGCCACCATGCTGAGGAGCAGCTCTTCCACTCTGGTGAGGGGGGATGTGTTGTGGCACTACTACTTGTGGCAAGCTGTTGTCTGTGGACGTCAGAGGCATGCTGCCGGACATGTCTGATTAAATCACTGCAGTGATGGCGTGCCTGCTCATAAGTCCGGTTATGCATGCGAACATCATTCACCCGACGGACAACATCCTGCCACAGTGCAGTGTGCCCATGCTGGTCCTGGCAGGTTCTGGAGAACAGCAGGTTGTAATGGTGTATGAGGGCATCTGATATTACTTCCTCCTCATCAGGGGAATATGTGGGTTTCCTGTTGTGAGACATTTCCCTGGAAGACAATGAAACAGTAATTGTGAGCAAGTCATGTGGCACACTCAACATTCTAAAGTACAGACATCAATGAAATGCCATATATAGCAACCTATTGGCTGTCAGTAGATACACACTTTTAATACCACATATGACTGCTCAGCCCACAACTGCCTGACATTGCCTGGCACATACTATATACCAAACCATGTTCTGCACAGCAACAAAGTGGAACCAGTATGTAAGACTATACAACAGTACATGACACACTGTATGTGACACAATGCACCACCTAGCCAAAGGAGGTGTATATGCCGCTAATGCATACAGACATTTGTCATCCATTGAAATGAATGTACAGTACGGTTACAGTACTACCAGTACACCCCACTACTTGTTGATAGCAAACCCCTCAGTAACATATGTGCACATTCATCACTATAGGTGGCATACTGCTGTACTACACTATACATGTTGCTAGATATGCACTTATATCCTGTGACACACATACCACCGAGGCCATGTTACAGGCATACCCACACACACATATCAAACATACCTACAGGACACAAAGGTATGGCAACCCAGATTAGATTTACCTGTGTACCATACAGTACTGTGTGTCAGCACCTACATAACCTCATGCCTGAGGTATGTAATGTGTGAGGACTACAGGTAACAAACAAAACGGTGTTATCAAGCTATGTGGATATAAACCATACTGTGCTGTTGAGGCCTACAGCTTCAGGTAGTACTACAGTTCATATGTGATTTGTATTCACTAGTGTTAACATTCAATAAGCATACATGTACTGCTTTAACCTACAATGGCACACTCCAGTCGACACCATGGGACTATGTCACACCATATGCCATACTGCTTTTCCTGCCTGGCAATAGCATATGTACCTTTAGATGGGATTAGAGCTACAACACTACATACCATGGTATACACAGTTTCCCACTAGGCTATCACACATATACACATCCTTGCCACATTCGCCTACACATTCTCCATCACACCCAGGCACCCTCACATAGCATGTGATGCAACAGGTACATGCATGTGTGTATCGGGTCCTAGGTAGCTGATAGGCTATTATCTGTAGCGCCTATGGAAGCCTAGCCATATGGTACCCAGCCCTTCAACACCCATGTAATGTAGGTTCATGTGCCCCTGTCATGCAGAGCCACAGAGGTGATTATCAGATTGTGTTTCCTATCTCACATCCAATCATCATGATTATTCATGGCAACTGCTAATGAGGACCTTCATTTGCTGTTGATAGGTAGTTGGTTCCAGAGTATGGTATGTGTCTGGGATGATAATGTGCCACTCAAGCATGTTCTGCTTTTTGACTTTACAAGGCTTAGATCAGTACAGTGAGTAGCTTGTATGGAGTTCCATCTGTTTACATGGAGCACGTCCAACACCTGTGGGTTTGGCCTAGCTTTGTATGTTAGGCAGAGGTAGCCTCTGGGTATGCAGTATGTGACACAGTGTAGCTGTGGTTTTGTAAGACAGTCAGCATAGGGCATCTGTTTGAGTCCGGTAATACTCTTTGTGAGGTATGTGTCTGGCATCTACAGTTGCTGTGGATGTCTTCTGAGGTACATACCAACAGGGCCATTGTACTCTATGATGGGTGTTATGACTGATGAGTAGAGTGGAACACTGACCTCTGTTTCCATGGATGACACACCTTTACTGACGACATGTGGACTGTACTCAGTTTACTTGACTAGTGTGGCACTGTGATTATCATAAGGGACACTACTGTCCACCTGTGTCCCGTAGTCTCTTATTACACCTTCAGTGTTGAGTAGACTACCACCTATGTGGTAGTTCATGGGTACAGGGCTTTTAACAACAGGGATGGCAATACGTGTACAACATTGAGCTGGAGCGTACATATGAACATCCAGTGGTGTACACATAGATATGCATATCGGCACATATACAGTCCACCTTTCATGGTGGGAATATCAATTATGCAAAGGTTGAGAGGGATACAGTTATGTAATGATATTGCACAGTCTTGTGCATAATGCATGGAAGGTGTTCTCAGCCCATGTATCTTTAGCAGGACCCCCTATCATATGCCAGCACTGTATGCTGTCTTGTTTGACACACACTACAACCTACATATAAATATGCACATAACAACCTGCACCAACATATAAATGTCTGCCCTTCACAAACAGTTGCAGTATGTCTCTTGCTGTATGCACATGTTCAGATGCTAATAAATCAGACACATATGTATCTCGCCATATGTGTGTGCCATACAGACACAGGGTCCACACTGTTGTAAGTCCATACACCTCACGGATGACCTGTTGGGCCTTGCTACAACATGGACAGTTGTCAGATGTGTGCATACAGTAATAGTACAAGGGTATATATAGCTGCAAATGATACATTACTATACTAGCCTGCTACAGCAGTTGCCAATGCTAAGCTACACATTATGTGACTATCATGCATGTCTTACTCTGTGACATCCAAGTTTATATAGGTGTTTTCACTACTCCCCCAAACTGCCATTAAACGTAGTACTGTACAGACCATAGATAACATGTTCAGATGTTTGACATGTAATGCTGAGCTACATATGTCACAGTTATGTCCCACTGCACACAGCTACACACCAATTTCTCCATGGCAGTAGTTATGCATAGCATCAGTGCATACATACCTACTGCTGCCACATATGCATGTTTCAGAGGATGTACAGTACTATTCATAAACATCTACTACTTGCCGGTAACTACAAACTGTTACATACCTGTATGTCCCTTTCAGGTCTGTCTGTGTATGCTTTGACAGTTATTTTTTTTTTATTAAGTAAAGATACTTACTTATGTTTAGTTTGTGCTTATTAATTTTTTTCTTAATTAATAACTTTCATTTTAATTAGGTATATATATTTGTTACCTAATTATAAAGTATTTTCATATGTGCTACTGTCTGCAGGAGCTGTTCAGTTGCTTAAACATGCAATGTAATAATTGCACGTGGGGATAGCAAGTACAATCTGCTTTTATAGGTATCTGTGCATGTGATGCCCTCTGCACCAATTGTTGCCCAGCATTTGGTAAATGCCTACAGCCTGCTGAGTGGTAATTGCAGTACTCACTGTCATAGCAACCCAATGCTATAAATTGATAAGGTATGTAGGCGTAGCCCTTTCAGATTTCCAGAGTGGGGCCCATGCTTGTTTACTGTGGACACTGTTGTGTAAGTCAGAAGGTTGGTATATGTCTTATAAATGAAGCTAGATGTGTAGACAGTGATGGACATGTTGTACTCAGACCTGACTGTTGCCACTTCCAGTACAGAGCTATCAGTGTAGAGTTTTACTCACCACTACAAATGCTTACACAACATTTATGTGACTATGTAGTTTCTTTTTTACTCATATAATTAACTGCCATACAGATTTAGTTATTGAGACATATTCTTTTGGCACATGAACTGTTTGTGAACTGTTATACTGTGAATATTAATGTACTCACGTCTGCAGGGTTTGTGTTTTTTATTGTTGACATTAGCACAGGGTTCACAGGACAACTGGACAATTCCATTACTGAGTATGCCTACCTACACACTTGGTAGACCCTAAACACAGAATTATATTTTAATTTTGGGGGGGGGTGCTTACATACAGAGAGCATTATGTATTAATGTGTGAATATTATCTTACTGGACTTACAGGATTGGTGTGTACCTGTCAGTTTAACAAGGCAGGTGGTCTGTCTGCATAGTTCCCAACTGTGAACCTATCCAGATGGTAGCCAGAGGTTACACTGTCATTCTTTGTCTGTGCAACTCACTGGTGTTTTCAGGACTGGTACAATGGCATGTTACAGTCAGTTGCTACCAGTACATGGCTACATCCTTTGGTATTTCTGTGTTGTACTCCTACATAAGGGTATGCTTGTGGAGGTCCTACCAAAACTATTTGCAGAGTGTGTGACAGCAGTATAGCTTATATGCCTGTGTGTTTGTGCCTCTGCCAGGCCTATGGAACACTCAGATACATATTTGCATGGAGTCAGGGATAGGTAGTTGAAAGTGAGGTACACCTTACACATAATAGGGACAGTAGGTGTAGACTTCAGTCAAGCAGTGCATATGGATTAGTACTCCTTTCATGAAGTACAAGTGGTGTCTACTCTTATTATTGTCAGTATTCATTGTGTAATAGCCCACCTTTCTGACTGACGTCAGTACTATTCTGAGTGATTTGGAGGGACACAGCTAAAATATGTTTCACAATCAGGGACATCCCTGGAAAGTTGTCACAGTTAGGAGGTATGGCCTCTGCCCTACTCAGATATGCCAGTGTTTGTCCTGCTTTGATACTGTGTGGGAGTTGTAAAGTGCCTCTGCAACATTATTTGCTGCTTGAATGGCTGCTTCTCACATCACACTCATGTAATGCAATTCCACAACAATTTCTGGTAAAGATCAACAGAACAAGTTTTGTGTTATGGCCTTCCTATTTTACCTTTACATTCACTCATTGTAATGCATGATATATTTTTTGCAGCAGCAAGTTATTGTATATCTGTTGTGGCTTAGTGGTACTTCATGCAGTCTAATGTGTCCAAGGTCTGGGATTCGAGACTGACAGAGGTATTTGTATTTTATTTTGCTGCTGAGCAGAACAAGGGCCCTGACATAGAGTGACTAAGGCACTTTTAAGCAGTTGTAAGCAGGTTTGCGTGGGTTTGCGTGACACTTAGCGATGCTTAGCTAAGCGCACACATGAGCACACTCGCTTAAACCTGCTTACTACTGCTTAAAAGTGCTTACTCCCGCTAACCCCCGTGCTAATTTCTTTGAAAGAAAAGAAAATGGGGAGATAGGAAAGCGGTGAAAAAGGAGGCACAAAGAGGGAAAGACAGTAGGGAAACAAGCTTGGGTTGTGCAAGACGTGTGTAGGAAAGGTCCATAGCTGCCCATTTCTTTAACAGCAACAGCTGTGCATATGTTGCAAATTTGGAGTGAAATTTGAAACCTTCCACCCCTGAGAGGGGGGTGGGGACAATGAAGTATGCTGTACTACTAATTATAATTATCAGTTTACATGTCCAATGGACATGTGTGCAAAATGGGCAGCTATGTATGGGGCGTATTTTTTTTGTGGGTACAGATTGCCCTTTTTTTTTTCTGGTGAGAGTGGAAAGTGAGGTAGAGGAAGTAGGTATATTTGGGGAGGTAGGTTGGGGAGGTAAACAGACAAGACAAACAAGATGCATACTGGGGCAGAGTATGACACATGGTGTGGGTGAACACAATTGACAGGGACGGATGTTTGGAAATCGCAAGCCCATGAGCCCACAGATGGTAACAGTGGGACTGAGATCCCCACACAGACCCAAGGGTCACTGTTCTGGGGGCTGCATAGGAGGGGCAGGCTCACCCATGAGTCGCGCTACTCTCGCCTCGAGCTGGCATACGGGATCAGCAACTAAACACTGGATCTCCCTACGCTCCACATCCCGGACCCTTCGGAGGGTGACAGGTGGCCCTTTTCCACCCATGCATGCAGGGGGGGATGAGCTCCATCCCCTGCAGTGCTTCCACCCAAAGGTGGCACAGGACCAACGGAGGAGGGTAGCCCGGGCTGGGCACCAGACCTGCTGGTGCCAGGTGCAATCGCCAGCTGAGGAGGGACAGGTGGGTCCACTGGGACTGGCCTTCCCATATGTTCTGTGATTAGGTGTGTTTAATTACAACATAGACAACAGCATTCCAAATTAGTTGTAACAGCATGCAGTAATATATCCATTAACCCACCACACCAGGGTTACAACAGTTGAACAGCAAGCATAACACATGCATATATTGAATGACAGTGGACATTACAACAGCATGCAGGGATGATTGGTGGCAACAGGCCACCAAGATTGTGGTGTTTTAACAGGGGACATGCATCAAAGTAAATGCATATTTTATAGAACGATAGGCCATATGTCTCAACAAATGTTTTGAGATTAGACATACTCATTGAGGTGTGGAATTGCATTGTTTATGCACATGGAGTAGGGTGTAAAAAGAAACCTCCATTAACATCTTATTAGAACTTTAACTCTACACTACATTCCTATTGACTGCAGGTGTATATACCCTACATGTATTATTACACTAGGCAACATGCATTAGATTGTGTAATGGGTTTGGCTAGTTCATTATATACCTGACCTATATCTGACATAGTAACTGTCCAAGATGCAGATGTTACTGCTACATACTTGTATTTTATTTATATATTTATGTAACTGCACATCTGGATGTGTTCACGTGACATTTTCACTTGATTTTCTACAGAAACCTACATTTCATGTAGCACACTCACATTTCTAGGGATCACATTGACAAGCTACTTGTGTGCCAGATTTACCTATGCATGTCAGCCATTTAAAAACTGTTGAGGACTGTTACATGTTTCACAGCTACTGGCACTTCCTTCATCCACTTTATATGAGACTGCACAACTGTGGGTTGACAGCGCTTAATACAACAGTACTATTTATTTAATGCAAGGATACAACAGCATTTCTAAGTAAATGACACAGACACACTCCAAGTAGTATACCTTTCTTATTCACATTAAAACTATTTTCTACAGGCTCTCTCCTTTATTTGATATTACAGTGCATACAGTAGACCTATTCAGGACATATTATACCTTTATTGATAGGTTACAACACTCTTTTTCAGGCTCCCTCACTTATTTTATATGACAGTACATGCAGAGATAGTATTCCAGACATATTTTACCTTTATTAATGTGTTACTACACTCTATTCCTGGCTATGTGACTTATGATATATAACAGTACATGCAGAGGATTTATTCAGGGAATAAATGTTATATGCTTCACAGCTACTGGCACTTCCTTCATCCACTTCTTATGGGACTGCATGACTGTGGGTTGACAGCACCTAATACAACAGTACTATTTATTTATTGCAAGGGTACAACAACATTTCAAAGTAAGTGACACAGACACACTCCAAGTAGTATACCTTTCTTATTCACATTAAAACTATTTTCTACAGGCTCTCTCCTTTATTTGATATTACAGTGCATACAGTAGACCTATTCAGGACATATTATACCTTTATTGATAGGTTACAACACTCTTTTTCAGGCTCCTTCACTTATTTTATATGACAGTACATGCAGATATAGTATTCCAGACATATTTTACCTTTATTAATGGGTTACTACACTCTATTCCTGGCTATGTGACTTATGATATATAACAGTACATGCAGAGGATTTATTCAGGGAATAAATGTTATATGATTCACAGCTACTGGCACTTCCTTCATCCACTTCTTATGGGACTGCACAACTGTGGGTTGACAGCACCTAATACAATAGTACTATTTATTTATTGCAGGGGTACAACAACATTTCAAAGTAAGTGACACAGACACACTCCAAGTATTATACCTTTATTAATTACATTGAACACTCTTTTCTACATTCTCTCTCCTTTATTTGATATTACAGTGCATACGGAAGACATATTCAGGACATATTATACCTTTATTGATAGGTTACAACACTCTTTTTCAGGCCTGCTCACTTATATGTTATGACAGTACATGCAGAGATAGTATTCCAAACGTATTTTGCCTTTATTGCTGGGTTAGTACACTCTATTTCTGGCTCTCTGACTTATGTTATATAACAGTACATGCAGAGGATTTATTCAGGGCATTTTATTGCTGTATTATTGGGCTACAACACTTTTGTCATGCTCCCTCACATATATCATATAACAATATATGTAGAATAATTACTAACCTGCCTGGTGATGCAGCCTTAGCAGCCTATCTGCATAGGCTTGCTGATTCATAGCACAGACACCTGCAGCTGTGAAGTAAATGAAGGGATATTGAGACATACCTATCCATTATTTAGACTATATTAGCATGTCTTACATACTGCATTCCATGGCTACCTACTTAGTAGTGGGGCATCATGCATATGATGGGCCTCCTGGATCCATTGGTTCAGAAGGTCCTGCTTCCATCTCTTCAGGTCTGCATGGTTGTGACAGACTTGCTCACCAGTCCGAGGGACGTCTGTGGCACTGGTAAGTTCATGAGCCAACCGTTTCCAAGCCTCTGCCTTATACTCCATCCCTTGGAACTGGCCCTGCAGGAGTCGAGTCTCATGATGATGGACTAGAAGCCAAACCATGTATTTTGACTCCTCGATGCCCCAGCGTTGCACTCTAAAGTGAGTACCCTCTCCAGCACCAGACATTCTGACTGCAGATGGGAGCTACAATCAGTTATGGTGAGTATTCCCGCCTATGGAGCTTAAATATGCCGCATTTCCTGCATTTTTTTGTGACTGGCCATTTTTGAAAATTCTCGGTTGACTGCAGACCTGCTTAGCAATGGTTAATCTAACATTTATAAGTATATATATGTTAACAGTGAATGTTTATCCTAAGCTGTCATGGCTTAGTGGTTCAGTACTTTGATTATGGTGCACAGTGTCCTGGGTTCAAAGCTTGTCTTTGCTTTTTATTTTACTACTGTCCAGACAGGTTAGGGGGTGTGGCTGTGTTTAAGCAACTTTGCTCTACGTTGCCCGACGGTGCACTGGTTGGCGCAGCGTGCACCTCCACAAAAACCGATTGCACTGGGTAAAGTGCTATTTAGCTCTGGGCAACTACATTGCACTGGGTAAAGTGCTATTTAGCTATGGGCAACTACATTGCGCTGGGTAAAGCATTGCTTAACTATGGGCAACTATATTGCGTTGGGCAAAGCGTTGCTTAACTGCGGACAATTATATGTCAGGTTCCTTTATAAATATACATTTTGTTCACTGATACATAGGCCATTTAAATACTTTTTAGTAAAAGTTTAATCATATATGTCAGGAATTATTTCATATACTCATTTTTAACATAAAATAGGAAGAGGAGTGGTGGGACTCGAACTGTGAATGCCTTCTCTTTGTACAAATGCTCTACCACTACACTATTACTTTTTGACACAATTTGCATACACATTCCTTATTATGCTCTTCCATGTCAAGCTTGCTAACTGCAGCTAAGCAATAGGCAAACCCGCGCACACAACTGCAAATTCGGACAGCTATATTGGGAATTAGAAAAAAAATTATGTTTTACTTTTTATAACTGTGCTGGGGGTTCACAATGTCAGGGAGTGTGGTGTTGGGTACATGAACATTTGAGCGGACTCGCTCTTGTGTGTTGACATTTTGCATTTCACACACTTACAGGGACATGGACCTTTAGACTGCTCGGCAGTCGGACACGCCCCCTGCTTGCCTGTACGGTCTGTGTTAGACTTGGGAAAGAGTCAGTGTGCCCTCATGAATATTCATGGAATGCTGACGTCATACCGTTCAACTGCAGCCTCCGAGTAAGACTTATTTAGTCTTACACAGAAGTTTCATGAATCCGGGGGATTGTCTTGTAACCATTCTTGGAGCTTTTTGCCTCGGGTCTCCACTGAAAATGGGTTTCTGATCCAATAGACGTTCCCGGTTACCAAAGTAAATAAATAAACAAGTAAATAAATAAATAAATAATCCAATTATACTTTTTACATTCAGTTCTGTTTGCCGTCTTACCTTTCCTAACATTACAAAATATTCTAAGACCCCCCCCAAAAAAAAAACATAAAATGCAACCAGATTCTATAAGCTCAGTGTAGGTTCTGCGCAGACACTATATGGTGTGTATTTGCTGACACAATACTGCTCATCTCACTGCATCACGTAATCTCATGCCATGAATATTAATGACTCAGGGCATGTGTAGGGAAAGTTTCGTGTCTCACCCCAGTGTTACTGCCTGTGAAACCTGTATAGTGAATGTTGATTGCTCCAGGGCAAAGGGCAAGCATGCATTTTCTGAAAGATATGACGTACAGAATGCAGATGTATATGTCATGATACACTGACTGCAGTCTTCAGTGATTTCACAATAAACCACCCATTTTACAAGGAAAGGCCAACATATATGAAGCAAATATTTGCACATTCTGTAAAACTGTGGACAATCTACCTTTGTGTTTTAATTAATTTGTTTTATCCTTTTTTTAAATTAATCAATTTATTTATTTATTTTGTTAATTGCCAGTGTTTGCATGATGTACCACTTGGCATAAACATGCTTAGCTATGTTCAGTTGGTTTGCATGGTTTGCTGGTTTCCAGCAAACAAACTGGACAAATGGACCACCCAGGTGGTAGACAGGACCCAGACAGCCAGACATATGAACCAGATGCATCAGTTAATAATATTGTGCATTGCCCAGCATTGTTGGGCTACAGTTAACAGCAAGAACCTTACAATAACTGCTAAGATAGCAGATATACATCTCACTAATCCTGTGGCAGCACGTGTTAAGTGTAGGGGTGGAGTGCAGATGATACAGGGTTCTAGTGCAAGGTGTGTAAGATTTGTTTTACTGCTGTGAGAGTGCAAATTATAGCAATAAAGTACAAGATACAGACCTGTTTTTCAATCTTCTTGTTGTAATAGCTGCAGATGTAGGAGAACCATATATATGATACAGCAACTTAAAATTCGATATTCACGTAGCCCAAACCATCAACAAGGTTCACAAGAAAATAGGTCTCTTATATAGACATAACAATTTCTTACAAACAACACAAAAGCTACCATACCCCGCACACATCTCCTATGAACCCTCCTCTATGCCTCCCCAGTATTAACCAATCTCTGCAAAATGCACCTAAACCAGTTGTAATCTTGCAATTATAAAATAGCAAGATTTGCCAATGGTGCTTTACATGGATTACATAACTGTACATCACTAAAACAGCTTAATTGGCTTGAATTCATACAGCTTCTACATTTTAATCAACTAGCCTTTGCCCACAAAATTATCCACCAACCCAATAAAACCCCTTCTCTCCCAAAACTCATTCAACCGTACACCACAGCTTAATCTATTCACCCAGTAACCAAAACCTTCTGGATACCAGCAAAGCAAACAACTCAGCTTTGAAATCTCTCTTCTCTAACTATATTCCTAAAATATGGAATAAACTGCCAACCCCAATAACTTTTACCAGCTCTATCTCACAATTCAAAAAGCTCAAATCTCACCTAGTGGACATCTGGCTTTGCTCTTTTTACTCCCCTGGTTAGGCCCTCCTGATTTCCCAAACAATCTACTGCCCTTTTTAGCCTATATAACAGCAAGTACTTGTTGCCTCACAGCAAGAGGTTCTCCCATTCGATTCTCATCTGGAGTGCTTTGAGTGCCTTCTGTGTGGAGTCTGCATGTCCTCCCCGCGGTTGGGTGGGTGTTCGAAAGACATGTGTAATGGGCGTGCCTTCATTGAAAGTTGAACATCGAGCTGGCACCTCAGCGTAAATCTACTGCCAATCATTAGCAGACCGGAGTTCCGCTGTGGCGACCCCTAACCAAAAGCCGAAAGGCACAACAGCAACTAACTTAATTTGTTAAGATTATAACCCTTTTATCATTTCAGTCACATTTGTAGCAACTACAACTGTATGTATTTAACTATCTCAATCATTTCAACTACAACTGTAGCATTATGATCTATAATGGGACTTTTTTTCCATGCAATGAAATGTATTTTTTCAACTTTTTGTACTTTTTGCCATTGAAATGGTATCCTGTATGTTTGTTAAACTGCTGAAAAGTTTGTAACTGGTACTTTATGTATGCTAGTATATGTTAACAATATCCTTATATCTGGAGCTTTTCTCCCTGTCCTCTGCTGAAAAAGGACCTGCGTCCAGTCAGACTTTCCCAGTAAACAAATGTAAAATAAAATAAAATAAATAAATGATACCTAATCATTTAGAAATCACTTTGTTCACCACTGTTGTGCAATGCTTTCTATTGGGCAAACACAGTGCCCAGCAATATGCACTCTCACCTACCGTGTTTGCACGATGGTAAGCGATGCACAATGTTTTCAAATGTTGCAAATTCAAAATGAGATCACGCTCAGTATGTGCAGCATGTGGAATAGGCAAGAAACAGCACCATATGAACTACAACTGGCAGGAAATGTTCACTAGACATTGAACTTGAACTATGATAGGCATGTTTGGAGTTGCTGGAGAGGGTGTGTGCTTTCAAGCACAGTGTTAGGGTATCCAGGAATCCAAAATTTTTGTTGGACCCCTAGTTAGAGAGCATGGCCCAGATTGCTGCAGCGACAAGTATCCCCTGCACAGGTAAGCAATGCAGACATCATTTTGATGACCTCCGGAGGAGGAAGTGGAATACCCTCGAGCTTTGGAATGGGGAATGTTGGGCAGGAACACCACACAGATGCATAAGTATCAGTTTTAGTGAGTAGTTGCAAGAGTTAAAAGTTGAATATAATCACCTGTCCAACTTACCATACCCAGACATTCCTACAACCCTTCCCCAACATTCCTCTCTCGCTCCAAAAAAAAAAAAAAAAAATATGTCACCTGTTTCACATAAAAAAAAAAAATATTCATAATGGTGTTCTGTTCTGTTTTTTCCACAACTGCTGAACAGAGATTCTGTAATGTTCGATCCAATGCTGTGCATCTAGTAAGGATGTGAGAAGCATGTGGTATGTATGCATCAGAACAGTAATAATGTCTAAATAGCATTTTAATAATAACAATATTTTTTATAGTAATTTTGTAGCATTAAACGTTAAGGACCGCTTAGTTGTTATTTAATAGAGCTGTATCAAATTGAGCATACATATCCCAACTGTAAAAGACATTATGCATCCTGTAGTATATAGTAGAAAGCAATGGTGCCATATTCTCAAATAACAGTAGACATGCATCTCTAGAATGTAAAAGCAACAGTATGCTTGCAATAGTCTGTGGGACAAAAGAAGTATTTTAGCATAGTCGTCAATTGTGGGTTCAAAAACTGCACTTCCCAAATATGCAGTACTGTTATGTTTTCATCATTACTGGAATGTAAATTCATACCTTTATACCAGTGGCACAAATGACCTTCTGTTATCTGCAGTCAGTATAATTGGAAAATGCATATGTATCAAATTAAGCATGTATATCCCAACTGTAAAAAAAAAAAAAAAAAAAAAAAAACTATGCATGCCTTAGTCTGTAGCACAATGCAGTGGTGCCATATTTTCAAATAACAGTGGGCGTGCATCTCTAAACTGTAAAAGGAAAAGTATGCATGCAGTAGTCTGCATGACAAAAAAATGTATTTTAGCATACTCATCAGTTATGGGTTCAAAAACAGTACTTCCCAAATATGCAATACTGTTATGTTTTCATCATTATTGGAATGTTACTTCATACCTCTATACCAGTGGCACAAACGACCCTTTGTAATCTGTAATCAGTATAATTAGAAGACGCGTATGTACAATATATGCACACATCAAGGACTGGTGACAACAATCTGTACTATAGTGTGCCTCTGTTATAAACTGGGTAATAGTAAAAGTAAGGAAGAAATTTGTTGGAGGGGTTTGTAATGTTGAAAGTAAAGGTAATAGAATAGAGCAAAATAATTGTATCAGTGCTTTGCATGTCACATGTGAAGTTACTAATGTTCTCTCTTTTTTTTCTCTCACCTCAACCTTTTCTTTCTTTTTTTTGTGTGTTTATTATTTTAATATTTTTGGAGGTTATTATTATTTTTTTCCTGATTACTTTTTTATTTTTTTGTTTTTCACCACAACATAGTGGGGTAGAACTCTCCCAGGGGATCCACCTGCCCCCACTCCACCGGCTACAGCACCGCTGCCCAGCACATCTGGTGCAGTACCTGGTAACACTCCCTCTGCTGCCTCTGCACTACCCAGCCCTCCATAGTTCTGACCCGAAGAACAGACCAGTGGCTCCCTCCAGGCACAGTGGAAGAGGGGGTGAATTTATCACCCATGATGAACTGCAAGGGATGGTGCATAGGACTGTGTGCTGCACCTGCTCTCCATCCTAATGCAGAGCACCCACAGGAGGTGCAGACAATGGGTACTGCAACCAGTGGTGCACTGAGGTTGCAGTGATGACAGTCCACTGGGTGAGGACTAGATTCTCACTGTCAACCACCTCGATGTGCATGGGACTGATATTTCTTATCCCCCTCCCCATCCATTGTGTTCACCCACCTCATGTGTCCTTCAGTGTCCCTGTCTCATATCTTGTTTGTCTTGTCTGCCTGCAATTGCTTCCTCACCTGTCCAACTTACCACACCCAGACATTCCTACAACCCTTCCCCAACATTCCTCTCTCGCTCCAAAAAAAAAAAAAAAAAATGTCACCTGTCTCACATAAAAAAAAAAAAAAGAAGAATCTCGTACATAGCTCTCCATTTCAGACACATGATTATTTCAAATTCTCTGTACAGTTATCTATACAACATATTGTGTTGTTGTCACCCCTGTCTCTAGGAGTGACTGTCCAAATTCATCCAAATTTGTATGTTTTATTCTGGAAGAAATGGATAGCTATGCTTCTTTTCTACATCCTTCCTGCACATTCCTGCCTTGTTTTCATTTTGTTCTTCCCCCTGCTTGTTCCAAATTTCTCCACTTTCCTGTCTCCCCCATTTCTTTCCTTTAAAGAATTATTGTAAGATGGTGGGCAGTGTGCACACGGAAAAAAATAATCATGTATAGTTTATTGAATCCCAGGCAAAATCAAGATCACTCCTGATGATATTGTCATGTTTAGCCAGGACATTACTAACATTAGTTTTCTTAAGGCTATTAAAAAAGCACATGTCACTAATGTATTAGCAAAGCATAACACTAAGGGTTATGACTGGGTAGCCAATTGTAACCATATCACTATGTGTCCAAGACATGGATGCCAAGAAAATATAAATCCATCCTCAATGTGAATCTTGACATCCATGTCGAGAAATTATAATAACTGGATAGGATCGGTGAGACCCAAACATAACTCCTTGTACTGCATGCAGTTTATCAAAAAAGTGTTTTACCGGCTTTCAAATCCAGTAAATCACTTAATAAGTGCTGTCACACAGACACTAAGTGGATATCAGTAGAAAAAAGTTAGGGTGAGTGTATTTAGTTAAATAAGTTACTTATAGACTGACATCTGTAAACTTCCCAGAACACAAATATGATGCAAGATATTTAGAGACAGCTGAGAGTAAAGGAATGCCCCCTTCATAAGACCCGATCATAACAGTACTTAGGGTGTGTGTAACAATTGTTACACACCACTGAAAGTGCTGATATGGTTGGGCCTTGAGCTACAGAAACACTTTACAACTTTGTCTTTTTTTCTTATTTTAGAGCATAATCAAGATACTCAACACATTACAGTTATATAACAAACAGAACTGAAAGTGATGAGCTTAATTACAAAACATAATTAATCATGAGACCTGATACTATTCAATCATTGTTCTGAAGAGAGATGTTTTTTTTAATTGAAAAAGTAGCTTATGACTTAAAAGCTTGGATTACATTGTCTAATTGTTTTATTAACCGGTCATCTACTGTAATTTGAACCTCTTCTTTTTTTGGTTACAGCTTACAAAGAAGAAGCAATTCACTGCCCTGTTGGGTTCTTGCTTACATTTACTTCAAAGAGATACATAAATAGATCATCATAAGCTTTTATACAAAATAATTAGAAATTATTTGATATCAGTCTTATTGAAAATTATGTGATAGTACGCAGTCTAGAATTAAGGAAAAAATAACTGGAACTAGTGAATTAATATTTACGTCAAAGAATATGTAAATGTCATATATCTGTAATTAAAAAAATGATTAAACATGGAATGGCTTGTCAGATTAAGAGTGTAGTGACTCTAGGAGATTTAAAGTGAAAAAAATCATAGTATGGCATCTAAAAAGGGTAGGCTTGCAAATTCAGAAGCTGTTTCCTGAAATTTGTAAAACATACAAAACCCTCTTTAGCACAAATTGTTTGAATAAGGCAGTTGATACTCAGATGCTTTCATTTCTTCACGTTAACCAGGTGCTCACTAGGCATGTCTGCTTATTTTTCAGGTGTCCCTAGAATACCGCTTATGTGACTTGCTGAGAGTCACACACTATGAAAAAGGGAAATTAAATAATCATATCCAGGGTTGCAGGACATGGCTCATAACCATAAGTCTTCAAAGTATACTGCTATTTCCTTGAATTATTGTCACGCCTGCTCTGTCCACTGGTCCATATAATTGGATGAATGACCTCTCCTTCTCCTTATGCTAATGGAGCCAGACTGAAATCTTTGCAACTGTTAATGTGATAATGCATCAGCAGTGGAATTGCCAGCTCCTGGAATGTGTTCTCTCAAAGAGATGTGATAGTGGGATAATGAAAGAAGCAGTCAACTAAAAACTCCCATCCCTATATTATAAGAAAATGAGAGGACATTCTTATCTTTAAATTCGCTCTTCCAGGAAAGAGCTGCAAACCAAATGATCACTATTTTTATACAGTTATGTCTGTCAGCATTGTATATTGCAAGTAAGAAAGCCACAGAGTAGCAAATTACTTGTGTTGCAAATTTCCTTTAGCCTGTAGATACTGGTGCATCTATATAGAATGATTGCCTTCTTAGCTATATACTTCTACAACAAGAATACTAATTTGAGGATATTTCTTGGATCTTTAGTCCCATTTCTGTTTGTTTCACACCTAAGATCCAGTTATTCTTCTGCAAGTTATCCTTCAGTAGATCACTATCACTTTGGGGGCATGAAGTCACTGATTTTACGAATTACACTTAAAAGACCTAGCAGTGCTTATACCATGGTTACACTTACTTCATTGCACTATTTAATTGCAGAAGTTATTTTTCTAAGTCTTCACGCACTGACTTGCAGTAAATACAATATTTTTCTTATGTTATAAAAGTGAATTCCTGAAAGCACATGCATTTTACATGATCTGTTTTCATTCTATCATTCACAGCAGCCTCTAGGTCTTTTCATTTTCTCCAAGAGTCCAGATATAGCTTAAATACACACACACACACACACACACACACACACACACACACACACACACACACACACACACACACACATTGCATGAGCATCATAATGTCTGACAAAGTCTAAGAATTAAAAAAAAAAAAAACCAATGAAAACTCATGCAAATAATGTTCTGGTGTTCTTCTTGGCTACTGACATTAACAAACTGCATGCTATGTGTAGTGCAATACAGAATGTTTCAAACTGCAGACAAGCAACACCAAACGTAATGGATATGCACTTGTATCAGTAAATATACCGACCAGAAATTTAAGTTAGTGCAAATCCCAGAGTAAAGTGGAAGTAGCTGTCTCAAGCAAATAGACAACAATGCAGTGTACCTGCTACAAAACAAGATTAATCTTGAAGTTCAAGATTCAGTATCCACAGTCTCCACTAGTCTATTGTGTGAACCTCAATACCTCTAGATCAAAGATACAAATGCACCATGCTTGATTCTATTTTGAGAAAAGAAAGTATCCAAAGCAGGGGTCAGATAAATTTTAAACATAACCTTTTTAAAGATGAAGAGAGGAAAATCCCTCTTTACATCCCAGGCAGGTGTTGAGACTCACTGTACCCAAGCAACATGAGCCTAACTCTACCTAATATATTAATATAATAAACTCCGGATTCACTACACATTTGAATAACATGACTGCAACAATAACTACTTAAGGAATTATCTGAAATTGCAAACACCATATAAAAGTATGATTACATCATCAGAGCAAGTAATTTCTTCAAAAATTCTGGAAAATGCAAATGCAGCAAAAAGACCCCTTGCACTGCTGAAATGCTTTCATTAGCTATCAGTTGCATTTGTTGCAGTATACTCCTCAATCCTTAAAAATCAAATTATTGTACTAATTGTTAACTATTTTATCAGCCACAAGGATCCTAAAACTTATAATGAAACCCAAAATCACTTTAGTAAATAATGATGTATTCTGATTATCTTGATTGGAGCTCTATGTAATGTCCTGAGCTTCATATATACTTCACCCTTCTTCTCCCATGACTGCTCAGCACACTTTTCTATTTCAGTCTTGTTTTCTGACCTTAATATGTCTGTTTTTTTTTCTACATGTGATCTTCATTGCTCCTTCGTGTGTCTTATATATTATTTAAAAGGTATGTCTGAATTCCTTACTCCCTGCTTTTGCAAGGTAAGATAGGTGAAATAAGTGACTATATGATCATACATGGTGTCATTTACACATACGCCATCACTGATTTCTGGTGCCAAAGATATAGAAAGACCTACTCAAATGCATGCCTCTTCAAGTTTTCTTCTCAAACCAGTCTTGCAAATCTGTGAAACTGTTAGAGGAATCATTAAAGTGAATGTTGTTAAATCATTAGTTATTTCAAGGATACACTTTCCTTTGAGTGACTGCATAAGGACCACATCAAGACATGAAACAAAGAATAGTAAATAATAAATAAAAAGGGACTGTAGGAAGATGGTGCAGCAAGAAATCAAAAAAGGAGCTCAGCTGTGGTACAGCAAGTATTTCATACTATAATATTTCCCCTATCTGTTTTTAAATTCTTTATGACTTTTGAAAAGAGTACAAGCCTGTGGATCAGTAGGAGGTACCTGGAGGACTTCTACACCATATGCCTTTTGACTGCTGTAGCAACCCCCTCTTGTTTTAGAATATATGTCAGTCGTTCAATGTTAGTGAAAGGTTTATACCAATGGCCAAGTGGCCAAGTCACTGGCTTATTTATATATATAGTACTATATGTGTGTATAAGTGTATGGGTATGCACACACACACACACACACACACACACACACACACGCACGCACGCACACACACACACACACACACACACACACACACATATATATATATATATATATATATATACACACACACACACACACACACACACATATATATATATATATATATATATATATATATATAGTAATATATGTGTGTACATATGTGTATAGGTATATAAAAACAAAGAGATGGTGTGGCGTATTATGTCTTCACCCACGAAGGGTGACTTTAATGTGGAGACAGCATATCCTTGCTGAAGTGCTGCACTTAGAATCTCAGAGTGGATAACTGTCATGGCAACAATGATTCTTTTTTGGGTTTGATGCTTTGCACAGGCATACATTTTAATTAGAATAGGTTATAATAACATAATTATAGCAGGCCAATACCAATGCTGCACCATGGACAGCACTCCCATGTATAGAACACTCACATATACACAAAGGCAGCTTATTGAATAGCATATCTTCTCTGTGCATTGCTCATATTTGATGTTCTACACCATGGTGAGCCTATCCCACTCATTGTCATGTTGCTAGCCCTAAAGCTCCATTAAAGCACAGTTCTATATCCACAATGCCAAAATTGTACAACCCTTGCAATGGTGCAATAATATACAGCAGAGACTGCTCTGCAGTCTGCAACATACATACCACATCCATGGCACACACTTTAGCTATGCAGTTTTCTTTGAAGCACCAGATGCATTTTGACAAAACAATCACATAAATAGTTGAGCATACACATGTTCTGTGATGTTCAGCACCTTGTCATGTTCTCTTTTGCATGCATTTTATACCTGGGTTGTTAGTCTCTAAAATAGTGAGCAGCCAAGGCTGCAGTGCATGTTCTGCATGTCCTAACAAGCTGCTGTATGAATATGCTGATTCCTCTGCAATTGAAACTATAAAGCACAACCAAATCAAACTGCACTCCAAGGATGTGTGTGCAAACATTCATTATCTGACCCTGATGGTCACATACCACATATGTCACATGTACATTGATGGAATAGAATCTAAGTCATGTTTAACAGAGAGACACAGGGGATGTGTTTGGTATCCAGTGTTAAGGATGCTGACTGTTAACATCAATGTGTTTTTCTAGCTATAAAGCATTCATAGGTTATTTCCACTTTTGTATTATTTTACAGGTCACATAGGCTGTCAAGGATCTGGCTTTATATGTACTAAAAGCCAAGTTGCATCCTTTTGGTAACAATGAATGCTGCAAATGTGTGTAGCAGTTCTGAAAGACCACCTGCTTCTTGGAGACAGTAGCCTGCAATAGTCATGCATGCAATGATGCATGGTGCCTGGTTCCTGTATAGTTAATGTTTGTCTTAGTGTTGCAGCATCAGCGAAATAATGTGCACTATGTATTATGCATTATTTGATATACAACTTCTCGGAATCATGCACAACTTTTGTAAAAATAAATGTCTGGTATGATTTCCATTTGCATATGTATGTTGTAGCATATACAAGTGTATACTGATGTTTCAGGCTGAGTGTACTGTCTCTCTGAATCATTTGCACTTTGGTGCACATGCTTTAGTTATATACAAGTACTATGCATTGCATGCAGTCTTCCCCTCCTTCTTAACACAAAAAAGTAACTCAAACACGAGACTGAATAGGATTGTCCGTGTTGTACTCAAATTATGAGACTAAATCACCCCTCAGTAATAAATGCAGCCAAACCTGATTCCTTTCTGCCAATTACAACAAAAACTATTTTTGGCACATAAAAATAAATACATATAGCTACTGCAATCACAGACATTCTGATGGCATTCTAAGGTTCACATTCACTTCAGTTTTCTTTTAGGGCACTTTTATTTATTTATTTTTTCATTAAATTTTAACAAGTCTTACCTTATTCACTGAGCATATATGCTTGATAAACAGTGATGTGTGTGTAGTTTGCAATTCGACAAACAGCTCTACAAGCTGCAGCCGGGTGCAAAACAAGAGTTAGTAGTGGCATATGTTAGTGAGAGAATAAAGAGCCAAACTGTATGCTAATGAAGCAAATAATCATGCCAGAGTGATTCAGGAATGTATAAAACGAGCTTCTGCATGCTGTGCTCCCTTTAGCCCTGAATTCCAAGACTTGTTGGAATGAAGACACAAAGACACTTTGAAAATGTTAGTGGTTGATGTTGCTATTATAAATCTGTATGTGTACCAGTCCCTAATACAAGATGCTGCAGCTGCAAGACCACGGCCTAGAAGGCATACAGTGTTTAGACCATATTTGACCTACCATGGACTTCATGAGACAGAATTAACAGACTGCTGCAGGATGGACAAGGATACCATGCAGAAAATAGTCAACATTTGCTGCCCTCATCTGAGGTCCAGTGTGCATTATGGAGAATCCATCTCAGTGGAAATCAAGGTATGTGTTGCATCACATAAACTATCTACAGGGACATTTCAGAAACCCACAGGGGACTCAGTGAAAGTTTCACCTGCAATTATATTAATAAAACACAAACACAGGAGAAATACAAGAAGAAATGATCAGAAATATGCTACCCAAATTAATGCAAATGCAATGTATGTTTACAGAATTATATATAATAAAGAAAATGAATGTATGCTCATTCCATGTGCAGGTGGTCATTAAACCTCTATGCCAGATGTCCCTAGACCAACTAAACTAAAAGTGATAGAGGTATGCTATGTAGCAAACAAAAGATGACTGCTTTAACAAAATTATTAACTCTGTAGTACTTTAATAATATAATACATGTGCATAAATATGAATGGCATACCTAGAACATCACTAGTCATAACCCTATGGCTGTCTTCCACACCTGCCCCCATATCCATCACAACATTAGGTAACTCCTCTGAACTGCCTGTCTCAGTGAGTCATGGTTCTGTAACAGACCTACCTCAGTAGCTCTCCACTGCCATGTAACAGCCTGCTCTAGTTATTGAATTCTTTATCACATCACAGACCTGTGTCTGATAGCCTTGTAGCCTTAGTTATGGTCATCCACATCATTCATTTCATCAACTACCTGCTGCTAGACATGGTCACAGAAGGGCTTGTTAGCTAAGCATTACTCTAAGATACACGAGCCATGGAGATGGAAGGCCTTGAATACTACCTCATCCTCAGCTTCTGAAAATGCAGGTTTTTGTGAGGTGGCTAGTTCAGATGTCATATCCCTGTGGTGAAAGAAAACAAAAATGTTATCAGACAAGGCAGATCATGTCTCCTAAACCTGATAGACTTCTTTGAAGCAGTCACCAAAGCCGTAGACAAGGGTAAGGTGGTTCACACAGTCTATCTAAATCTTGCCAAGGCTTTCGACACCATCCCCCACTCTGGAATTATAGATAAACTCACTAAACTAGGTATAAATCCCTATGTCACAAGATGGGTTGCCAACTGGCTCACTGACAGAACCCACACTTTGAAAGTAGCAGACTCCAAATCTGACTTCAGACCAGTGACAAGTGGAGCACCACAGGGTTCAGTCCTGGGTCCTCTCCTGTTTGGTATCTACTTCTCTGAAGTACAGGCTAACACAGAACATCTTTGGCTAACATAGTTCAGAAATGACTGCAGCCTAGGAGCCATAATCAAAACTCCTAACTATGTGGACATCCTGCAAAAGGGCCTCACTGAGACAGATGCCTGGTGTCAAAGCCATGGCCTCAAGCTCAGTGCTAAAAAGTGCATTGTCATCCCTTTTGGTAAAAACTCTGTACCCATGAACTACAACATCGGTGGTAGTATAGTTAACACCAAAAGTGTAATAAGAGACCTTGGAGCACAGGTGGACAGTAGTCTCTCCTTTGATAATCACATCACCACAGTAGTCAGAAAATCCTTCTACGTGACACACCTCATCACAAAAGGTTTCTCATCCAGAAAAAAAGAGGTCATTGTTCCACTCTACTCATCACTCATTAGACCCATTATAGAGTACAACGCCCCTTTTGGTATGTACCTCACAAGACATCTACAACAACTGGAAAGGCCGCAGAAATACCTCACAAAGAGGATTACTGGCCTCAAACAGATGCAGACCATCTCAAAAAACTCCAGCTTTACTCCATCGCATATCGCCTATTCAGAGGTGATCTCTGCCTAACATACAAAGCTATGTCAAATCCAGAGCTGTTGGACATGCTCCACTTAAAGAAATCCCAATCCATCCAAGCTACATGCTGTAGGGACCTAAAACTTGTCACCACAATAAACAGAACATGCCGGAGGGATAGATTCCTGTCCCAGAGACTTCCCATACTCTGGAATAAACTACCTATCTATATTAAACAAAGCTCCTCATTAGCACTCTTCAAGAATAATCTTGATGATTGGATGGGAAATAGGAAATTCACCCCGGAGATCACCTCTGTGGCTATGCTCGACAGTGACACAGGAAAATAATTTTATTGGGTGGCAAAAGCCAGGGTACCTTTTGGCTGGGCTTGTATAGGCCCCAGGGCCAATAGTCTAGTACCTACATATGAACCTATGAACCTATGAACAACACAATAGTGGCTGTGTGATAAGTGGATCTAATTCCTGGCAGAAAATAAATCATGATGTAGTCATCACCATGTAAAAAGGTGATAATGATATCCGAATATGCACATCTAACCAGTACCTGGAAAATCCCCCACATCTCCCACAATGACAAGAGCACAACTTCACAATGGAAAAAAAGTTAAGGCAGGCATATACAGCACTATTAGAATTGAAAAGTTTTCTAAATGTCACTTTAACCTATATAAGCATCTCAAGTTAGAAATGGGCTAACATCCTCAGAGAAATATTTCCAAAAACCCATGAAATGGAAGTAAAAGATAATTGCAATAGCAACTCTTATACCTTCATTACAAACACACCTGTGCAAGGTGTCCATATCACTCATTTTAGCAAGAAAAAACATTAAAATAGTATTGTAAGCAATACATTTGGAGAATATAATACACCTTCATATAAACTGTCTGACAAGAGTATGTTTATGCAGCAAGCCAAAAAATACATTAGCAGTAGTTTGATTTTGAAGCACTTGAGGAATTCGAGCAGTCTTCACTTGTACAGTGGAAGTTCCTTAGACCCATGTGCTGCTTATATCATGTAGTTTAACCCCTTTTGACTTGTAAAATATATAAACTGGGTGTCATCTCATTATCATTCCTGAATCACTAGGGGCCTTTCTGCTGATTGGAACCAGTCTGGTGAAGGGTGATTGGTCTTTGGCTTGGAGTAAGCATCCTCATTGGTCCTTTTGAACCTTTTATAAGTTTCTTCTAAGTTTTTAGCTTCTGGTATTTATGCCCTGTATTTGAGCAGGTGTCTGCTTGTTTGTACTGAGATGAACTGAGGTGAGCTACCAGCAACAACTCTGAACTGAGATACCAGACATAGATGTCATTGTCCTTTTTTCTGTCACCCCCAAGATGAGGGGTTGGAAATGTTTTATGAATTTCTGTGTAAAAATTCTGGGTTTAGCCATGACAAGGTTTTTACCATTAGGGCGTTAATATAAGCCATTCTTGAGAACAAATACTTGATTTTTGAAGAACAAATATTCGAGCAAAAGAAGGGAGTGGTAATGGGAGGGGCATGTTCCCCTGCATTTGCCAATATGGTATTAGCTGAGTGGGAAATGACCAAGGTGTTTGTTTCTGGGTACTCTGAAAGTTGGGTGATGTATGGTAGTTTTTTGGACGACATCATCATTTCTTGGAGGGATACCAGAGAAAAACCGGATGAACTGTTTTCAGTTTATTAACAAAAGTACCACTTTCTGAGGTTTACAATGGAGGTTAATAGTGAAGTAATACATTACTTGGATGTGTTCTTATCATTGGATAAGGAAAACAAGAGCTTTGAGTCTACACTGTGCAGGAACCTCACCTATTCCAACTCCCTTCTACATTTTACTAGTGGGCACCCACTACATCAAAAAGGTCCTTAATTAAAGGACAGTGTGTTAGACTAGCTAAAATGGTGAGTTGTGAGGAGGTCTTTATCAAGGAGTGTCAGACACTTAAGGAAATGTTGGTGAGGGGGTACCCAGATAAACTATTGAGTGAGATGATTTGGGAGGTAGTAAGTAAAAGAACGAGGGATATTTTGAAACCCTTGTTAGGAAATTTGAAATTAGGAAATGTGACTTGCATGTTAATAACTGTATCAACAAGACACATTCAAAACTAGGGCTCCTTTACCGTAACAAGAAATTCCTTACCTCTGAAGCCAAGATTACTCTCTCTCTTAGCTACCTTCTACCCAGTCTAATGTACAATTCTCAAATTTTCACAAATCTTAACTCAGCACTACTGACCAAACTCAAATCTACCTGCAAGTTAGCTAGATTTGCTGCCCAACAAACCTACAAATCCCATCACTGTCTCTCTCTAAAACACCTAAACTGGCTTGAATTACCCCACCAGCTTCTTCTCTCAGGTCCAGATCATCCATTCTATCCTATACCAGCCTTCCTACTGCCCAGCACTATCCCGTCTCATCTCCCATTATTCTCCCTCCAGACCTCTCCGAAGCTCTAACCAAGACCTACTACAAATCTACAAACCCAAGTCTAAATTTGGGCACAACATGTACAGCTATCACCCCACTATTGCCTGGAATAGGCTCCCACTAGAACTCAGGATCCTTACACATCCTAAACAATTTAAGACAGGCACCAAAGAGCACTTTAAAAGTCACTGGCCCTGCAACTGCACTCTCCCTCCTTAACATCCCCTACTTCTCATACCTTAATCTACTTTCTGCCCTTAACTCACTCTTCTCACTAGCTCTCTCTAATCTTACTTGACTACTATTTCTACTGTCTTCTAAAATCTATTAAGCAAATTGCCTCAGAGAAACATTCTATTGTAATTGTCCTGCCTTCATGCAACTACATCATGATAAAACTGGGTTTTTTAACCACTTACCCCAAAAACTATACTCATCTTACTGACATATTTCTTTTTGCACATCTTGAAATAGTTATGCTATACTCCTGATTACTGACACTGTATAACATTGTATAGCTACTTAATGCCTTGTAATAATCCTGTAACATTGCTGTTTAATGCTAATTTATAATGAAAATTGTATAATATGTTGGAGCTTTTCTCCCCGGGCCTCCGCTGAAAAAGGGCTCTTCAGCTCAGTCGGGCAATCCCGATCAATAAATGTAAAATAAATAAATAAATAAATAAATAAATGCAGCCCTGACCAATGTGCAGCAAAATGGTACTGACACTGAGCAAAGACAGACCAATTATAAAGGAGACTTGATTTTACCATATAATCTTTGCTTCTATGAGATTAAGGAGGTCATAAGACATAACTGGAGCATTTTTTAATGGAACAAAACATTAGGTCTAAAGTAGGAGATAAACCTACCACAGTCTATAATAAGGATCTTTGTTTTAAAAATTTGCTGGAAAGCAATAGTGTTAGAGTGGCTGAAAGGGGTATGCACAAATGTGGAAGATGTCACCAGTGTAACTTTATTTTAGAAGGAGAAGGGGTAAGAATAGGTACTGGTCAGTATATTAAAGCCACTATCAAAGTTATTGTTTTACTTCTGGGGTGGTTTACATGGCAGTGTGCCAAGTATGTCAAATGTTCTATACTGGTAAGACCAAGGGGCCATTTAGAAAGAGAATTTACCAACACCAGTACGATATTTCAAGGCTAGATGAAAACAAATTACTTGGAAGACATGTTAAAAACCACCCAGAACATTATTTTAAATACATGGCAATGGAAAAAGTTAAAATGGGTCCAAGAGGGGGACACTTTGATTCATTTTTGCAGTATAAAGAACTAAAGTGGCAAATAAAGTACAATGCTAATGTACCACCTGGACTCAATGATGTGAGTTCTATTAGCTGTGTTTTTAAAATGAAAGCTGAATTTGCTTGTTAAAGTATTTTTTGTTTACAGTTTTCTAACTCAACCATTGTGCATGTTCTGTAGTATGTTTAAAAACAATATATGTACTGTGTTTTTAAGACAGGCTAGGTTGAAGCTGATTGATTCATTGAGAACATGTGATTTTTTATTTGATTATATAAGTAGAGAAAGAGTTTTTTTTCATTCTTGAAGAAGTCTTTTATACCATTGACAAAAGCAAAGTGTGGTTTAATAAAAAGGATCCATTGTCCTTCCACTTGTCTTTTGGTTCGTTTTTCTCTTTTTCCTGGTTTGGAGTGTGTTCTTGTTGTTAACTTCAACCACTATGTGTTTACAGTGGTAAGGATAGCTTTCTACGTAGCATACTTTATTAGTAAAGGATATGCCTTGAGAGCAAAAGAGGTTGTAACCCCTCTATACTTGGTGCTAATCTGGCCCATAATAGAGTATAATGCCCTGTTCGGCATGTACTGTACAAAGCACCTGAATCAATCAGAGAGACCCCAGAGGTTTCTAGCAAAGAAGATCAAGGGACTCTGGCATGTGCCTTACACAGACCGACTAAAGTCCCTGTTACTATACTCTGTATCATATAGACTTCTTAGGGAAGACTTATGCCTGGCTTACAGAGCAGTTTCTTGCCTAAACTTGATGAACTTGCTGCACATCTGTAAATCAAATGGGACTAGGGCTACCCATTTCTGGGACCAAAATATGGCCCGTGAATTAAATAGGACATGCTGAAGGCACAGATTTATCTCTAAGCAACTGCCATGTCTTTGGAATAGGCTATCTATTCATGTGAAACAAAACACCTCTATGACACTATTCAAGAGAAACCTGGACAAGTGGATAGGGCACCATAAATTCTTACCAGGCATAGCTCCCACAACCCTTCTGCACATGGACAGCCATTATTAAATGCAATCTTGGGTATTAACTAACATTTCTATGATATCACACTGGGATGAAAAGGCTAGACTTGAAATTACCTCTGGTTCGATAGCCTAGTAATCTCCTATGATTCTATGATCATATTATCCAATTTGCTCAAGGTGTTGGTCAGGTAAATATGTTGTGAAGACCTACATGATGTTGTGCAAACATCCTAGTTATACAAGAATTGGTATTCATAACAGTAGCCTCACAGCTGTGACTCATTAGAAGTGGTGCACATCTAATTAAAGAACATGTGCAACTATTTTTTGCATATATCTGCAGTCTTTCTCTTTCTTCTGGGATGGCAGGATAGCTTCCCACACTGCAAATCCAATATACTGGATACTCTATTGTTTCATTTTACTGTTGTGTCTTGCTCACAAACTCTGGCATTCCACAGACTTATGAGGGCAGTACTACCTTAAACCCAAAGAACAGCCAGCACTTCTTGTGAGAGAATTGGTATATCCTTTAATAATTCAGCAGTACAAAGTTAAAGCATGGTTATTGTCAAATGCATAAATACAGTTAGTTTATATTTTCATTTTTTTACCAGGTGACAGACCTAGGCTATTGGGGCAAGAGAATACATTTGTACAGCAAAGAACATTCATGTAACTAAACAAAAATGTAAAAGATTTAATGTCTAATATTTAAAAAGGTATACATCAATATATACTTAGAGGAAGCAACATTTGTGAAATCCTATCTTCATCAAGAATACGCGTGGGAAAAATTGATGCATACAATACTCAATTTACATGGAACTATGATTTCCCATGACACTTGTATTTTGAGGGTTTTTCTTCCATTTCAAGACATGAGCAGCAGACTAGTGTGTCTTCCACCTCCTTTCATAGCACAAATATATTTTTTTAGTCATGATACATGTTCTGTTAACATGGTTGCCAAGATTGCTTTCTTACAAAGGGCCTATGGTATGGTTAACTCATATCTTCGCACACAATTCTTTATTCAAATCCCTACTATTCACTCAGTACTACCTTGTCTTTGTTTCACCATGCTTATCACTTTGATAATGCAAAGTTGGACATTCTTGCACTTCTTGTACTCGTAAGCTGTGTCTCTTTCCAATGTTTTTTAATAAGAAGTGAGCATGTTGATGCTGCATAATGGCTGAATGCAGTATTTATGATCATTAATGGAAAAGGTTCTGCATTAGCATACATTTTCCAGGCAAAATGAAATATAAACTATGAAACTCTAATATCTAGCATTAGTGACTGATTGTAATCTTCAGTGATTTACTAGAAAAATTAAACGTTTTATGAGGATGGATAGGGTAAAAATATGAGGCATTATCAGGGGTGCTCTGCAAAACCATGGACAGATGAAAGGTACGATTTAGTGACATTAGGTAAAATCAGAGACAATTAGGAGATATGGACTTTGGGCTGCATATGATTTGTTCATGTGACTGTGAAGCAGAAATGGCTTTCACATTTGTTTTCACATAAAAGGAACACAGAATGCATGGAGGTTTGAAGACCTGAGTAACCAACAGTATGTAACTAACCTTAACATTAAAAAATTGACAAAAATTCAGGTACAACTGCCCCAGTATGAAAATCCTCTCTCTGTGTACCTTTCTCCCCTTGCAGACTAGGTAATGGACTTTGTTGACCCCAACATGATGTTGCCACATTTTTAAGGAAGCAGAACTTTCAACAGAGTAATCAAAGAGAGCAAAGCATATCATGCTTATGGACTGCACTTTCTGGAACAGATTCAAAATAAAAGTGGCACTGCAAACTTAAATGGCAGACATGGCCGGCCTTAGGCATAAGCGAACTAGGCGACCGCCTAGGCCGCCGTACAGGCTGGCCTTGTAAAGGGTGCCTTATGTAGTTATTTATTTATTTTAATTAATATAAAGTTTGCGCTCTTCTTGGCGCTGGAACCAGAGGGCGGAGGGTGGGGTAGGGGACGTGAGCACCCTCCCTCTTACAGCTGAGGGTTGGCTAGGAGGCTAAAAAAAAACTTTAGTTGGTGGTGCGAGAGTCTTCTCCTTTAAGGAGAAACTTGTGTGCATCATGACGCCAATGTCAACTAAATGCATTCTGCAGTTCAAGCGACGTGCACGTGACACACACACACAACGTTGTGTTCTTTTTAATGGGTACGTTATGTTTTATTATTTTATGGTATGTTGCTGGCTACTTTATGGTTTATTTTATGGTAATACACTATTGCTGTACAGAGGACGTGAACAGTACATTGCACGTTTAGTATATGTCCTGGTAGATGTAGCTTTCTAGAGTCTCGTAGTAATAATAGCAGTAGCTTTCCAGGTGTTAGGAAGCTCCTTCTGTATGTGGGTGTGGAGGTGGTGGGGGGTGCAAACCATTAAACCTCGTCCTTCATGTATGTCATATTTTAGTTTAAAATTATTTTCTCTTCTTCAGCTCTAAAAAAGCAAGTGCAGGTTGTTAAAAATCCGACAGAGTGATGGAAAGCCAGTTATGCATATGATTTCTGCATGTTTCAGAAATGCAGTGACCCAATTTGATTGTTTACCTTTTGATTGTTTACCTTTTGATTGTCTATTTTAGCACCAAAAATAAAGTAATTCTAAGTGGTGGGAAAAGGAGAAATGCAAGCTGAATATATATGCATTGGATCTCTGACGTACAAAATAAATTATAAGTTACATTCAGATACCAATTAGCATTTATCGATCTGTGGGTTGCTGATTACCATTCAGCAATAAAGCTGTGTAACGGAGAAAAAAATACATTTACCTCCATCCCTCATAATTAGGCTTTAGTTGGCTAAATAGTTAAGACATATTCATACTTGTGCTCAGACCAAGGCAATGCAGGTGAAATAACACTGCACATACATTTACTGCCCTCTTGTAAATGTTTCATACATATATAAAATGAACGTGAAGTTGAAAGAGACTGTACATGTAGTTAAAATGATTTTTGGTTAGCAAGGGCAGCATATGCAACTACTTTTCATCAGATTATTTAGACTGTTTACTCTCTTGTACGTACCTGCCTATGTTAATGTATAATGTGTTATTTTAGACTGAGGCTGGGATTGTGGTCATTCCAGATTTTCACCTGTGAGTCCCCAACATCCATTTTTTGGAGAGCCTGTTTTAGAATGTTAGATTTTCCCTCTCAACTGCTATAATTTAAACATTTATATATGTTTTTTTTTTGCCCTCAGAATTAGCCTTGCTCCTCCTAGATTTACTGTTTTTCTTCATAAAGTTAGACGTATATGAGCAAAAGCAGCATTACATACCTGAATTAAGCCCAGACTCTCTCCAACTAACTATAAGTAAGCAACTATATGAAGAACCATCCTCTAAAATAAGAAAGCGTTTCACTTCCTTACACTCTGATATGATTTTAATTTAGCTATTGCTTATATCGGTAGCCCTGTTCTGAAGAATAAACATGGCAAGCGCGGGAAGTATCATTCTCAAGAATGAGATACTGAATTACCTGAAAACATGAACCGCAATTTAATCTTTAAATGAAAGATTATGATTACAGTATGCATGTTTGGAGTCCACAATCATAGCTCTCAGATTTCCATGGATTTACCTCAAAATGCTGCCCTGACCCTCATAAAAAACGTGTGATTGTTTGTGGCATTACTGCTTTAATGATGAATAAACTCTGTAGAACTGATATGCAAAAATAAAGTGAAAACCTTACCTGCACCCTGGCGAAAATTAGAAACCAAACAGATGATGCCAGAGATAAGTCATGTAAGGAAATTATAGTTGTGCAAGTATAATCACTATTGCAGTAGTCTAAAATAGGTGGGTTGTATATCGTTGTACAAGATAAAACTACGAGCCAGCTTCCAAAGTTTTCATGGCACCATCAAAGTGCCAAAATAGTTGGTCAGTTCAAGCTCAAATGACAAAATCAGGTTTGAGTGTGAAGCCCTTCAGAGCTTTCATGCCAAAAATGAGAGAAATGTTAAAGCTCTGAGAGGTTAATGCTAGGAGTGTAACAGTACTCTGGCATAAAAAAACATTAAAAAATTAATGGGAGGGAGGAAGCATCTACTGTAGCAGTGATTATTTGAACAGTTACTGTTATGGTAAGTTTACTTACACAACTGTACTACGTTCTTTATAAGGATCACTTTTGCAGTAGCCTAAGCTATTACCATAGTTTAAACTATCCTGAGCATATCTAAACAATCCTACCATGGTTTGTGATTTACTGTGGAGTTGACTGGTAATAGAAGTTTTATTTGAATTTATATTGTTTTAAACTGTTTGTAGGTAGGAAGGGATAGCTTCTTAACAAGATTTACTTTGATTAATATTTTGTTGTTTTACCTTTAATTTCACTGTTGGCAAAGGAATTACAACTTTTGTCAGGCTTGCACACCTTGTATGGTCAGGGCAACTTTACTGTACTTACTTTATTATTTAGTTGTATATTGCTGGTGCGATTTTTTTTTTGTGGTAGAAGTTGATTTAAGTTCTCTTTGAATTCTGTGGTTACTGACTTTGATTAGTCTTTTCTTTTAAAATACTGTATTTGTTTGAAGCTGAATATGGATTCCTTAAATGAGTATGCAATTAATGATTTGCTAATGCACAAATATATTGTGCAGTGTAATAAATGCTATGCATATTTAAAGGTAACAGCTGATAACACTGGTGATCTGTGTTCCTCGTGTTAAAAGTTGGATGATTTGCTTACCATTGTTAGATGTAAATCTAGACTTGATGATGATAAGTCCAGATTTCTTGCAGTAAGGTTGAAAGATATGCGTACCTCTCAACTATCCAGATTTTTGCCTCATATTGCTGGTCTATTCTTCATAAAATTTGTGTTTTTCTGGCAAATCACTGAAGATTTAAATAACTAAATGTCATACATTTGAGTTTCAGCCTTCATTTTCTTCAGAAAATGCATGGTGGGTTGTAATGACAGAAGTTTGAGGGGCTTTTTATGGTTAAAATATTCTGAAATGGGTAGTTTTGTCATTATTGGTTCATACATTTTGTTTCATTGCTTACTGGAAAAATGTTTAAAACTACAAATTTAAAACATACTCTAACAAGTGTAAATGTTTCTATGTGCAACTAGCTGTTTTTTTGTTTATCAAATGGCATACTGCATTATAAAATCTGAAAGAAGTGTTAGTAGCATAATTGCCTTTTGTGCAGAAGGCTGTGGATTCTACTCCCACACCATGTAGATGGAGTGCTGATATTGCATTGCCCATATGATTGCTGATTATTTGGTGCATTATAATTGGGATAGGGGTTCTACACTCCTGAGTATGTCCTTTGCAAGACATTTGTGGTGACTATGAACTTGTTGGTCATTTCCTATTGCAATATTACCAACTTACCAATTTTCTAATGCAATATAGGCAATTAATTCTTCAAGGAAAGCAGGCACTGAATTTGCAGATAAAACATTGACATGTGAAGTTGTTTTGCCAGTAGAAACCTCTTCATTAGGTACGGATTTCTTTAATGTAGAATTCAGATGATTTTATATCTGCAGAGATTGTATGGAGTAATATTGGTGGATTGGAATGACAGAAGTCTTGAGTGGCCTTTTATGGTTGAACTTTTCTGAAATGGGTAGTTATTGGTTCATACATTTTGTTTCATTGCTTATTAAAAGAATGTTTAAATCTACAAATTTAAAACACTTTCTAACAAGTGGTGCTGTATTATACAAGGAATATAATTCAATGCAATCAGAAAGGTGAATCAAAGAACAAATACACGTATGCATGGCCTTAAAAAATGTGTGCAAGGAGTCTGTTTTGAAAACAGCCCAAAGGTAAACTTAATTCTTCACTGGCCAGATGCATTTTCTATGAATGTGGGTTTTCATGCCATTTCAATGAATATGAATTTTTCACATTTCAATGAATGTGAGTTTCAAGGGCAGAGAAGTTTACTGCTTATGCTAAGTCTGTTTTCATTGCGAGACTGTATTGTTTAGCAAATGGCTACCTGTGTTTGTGCTATTTTACTTCAATATCTGTAATGACTGTAAAAGCAAATACGAGAATAGTATGCATGGTAACTGGTGAGAAATAACCAAATAATGGAACACTGGAATAGCTGAGGAGGGGGCTGCTGCTGGGGGGATCGGGTTGCTGCATGAGCGGCTACCCTGGGGGGCAGTCTATTACCCTGCCTAGGGCCCTATTTGACTGTGATCTGGCTCTGGTATTTAAAGTAGAAAATACTATGCAGAAGTAGTTGTAGTTAAAAGATAACTTGCAATGTAGTTATTCTTCCTATGCATTTAAATAATTTAAGGCAATGGCTGGAGTGACTTTCTTGGGGAGTGACCCTGTGGGTGTGGCTCAAATATGGGTGTTTCATGACTGTGGTGTGGGTGGGGATTAAGGGGCGCCGGAGCACTACTTCGCCTAGGGTGCCATTTCGGCTAAGGCCGGCCCTGATGGCAGAAAGATAGCTAAGGTAAAAAGCTACTGAGGAAATGCATTTTGAGAATAGATAGGCTACTCTGATTTTGTCAGTTTGCATATGATCAGCAAATCTTTAACACTTCTGCTAATGGGAAGTACATTTACAGGGGTGTGACTTAGAACAGGCTTGAAATCACTGTAATTGTTTATTACATTTACTGGCTTACAAGATAACCTTTATACCACTCTTAGAATTTTTATTAATATTGTTCGAAGAATCGTTAGAAGAAAACTGTACTTCTGAGCAAAAAGTGTCTGTAAGTCGTATCAAGCATATCCAACCTAAAGATACAGACAGAAAACGTCAGACTCATTGCAAAATGTAATGCAGTTATTTTACAAGTGCATCAAGAGTCAGGAATGCTCAGAAAAGAAAGGGAAGAACACATTCTTGAACTGCAAACATTTATTTGTATTGTGACATGTTTCTCTATAAATTCTTCAAGTATTACAATCAACAAAATTACAAAGATGAGTATATGTGTTTACTTTCTCTACATCATAATGTCAGTGTTGATGTGGGAAACACTGTTAATCTTGACAATGTTTCATGGTAATGCTATGGTTTCACCGTTCTAATCTGGAAAGGATTAAGTCTGAAGTAAGAGATAAACCTACCACAGTCTATAAGAAGGTAGGAGGGATCCTTAAAGTCAGCATTTTAAATATATGAGATCACAAAGTCAATATATCATCATAATGATTTATGATGTATATTGTTTATTTATTTATCTATTTATTTATTGGCTTTATCTTTTGCTCACCCTTTGGGTAACTGTCAGTGGTAAGCAACAGTACACTTCCCAAGGCAAGAACTCATAAGGGGAATTCAATAAAGCCTACACAGAGTGGTTTTCCATGTAAGCATAGTGATATGGAGCTTACACAGAAGTAAGCAGCCGAGCAATCCAGTAAACAGAGCACAGGGGCATGCATGAGCGTGAGGACATGGAAGTGTCCGTGGCATGCAAATCACCTCATAAGCAGGTGAAATGCATTCAAATGAGGATGCTGGAGCAATCCACCAAGCAGACAGGTGGTCCTGCAGATCCCATGTTGGTGTCTGAACTGTACACAGACAATTTCCATGTACAAGAATGTAAAAATGGAACAGGGGCTGTAAAAGCCCATTTAGAAGGTCAGAAATTGCATAGTCGGTGGAGATATGTGCAAACATATGCCCTGTGTGTCCAACAAATAATGCAAAATAAAGTAACAAATTAATTTCTTTTAGTACCTCTTATTACGTTTGCGAAGTGCTCAGCAGCACACAAACATGCCGTTATGTGAAAAAAAAAATTTAAATGTTTAAAACTAAAAATAAGAAATATGTGAGAATAATGCATTATAGGGTCCTGCATGCATTATGTGCAATGGTAGATTTCAGTGGTTGCTAAAGAGGCAGGCCATGGAAAAGTGAAGTATCTAGGTTGCGTGCACAGATCTGTATGTAAATGAGCTGAGGTTACTGAATAGCAAAAATGGGCCACTGTGTCCACAGATAAAATCCATGTAACCTCAGAAACATGTTAGTGTCCATAAAAGAGCTGGCTGACATCAAAAGGGGGTGCCTCACAATATGTTTAAGTGGATTGCAGCTCAAAGGCACCCGTTTGCGAGCTGCACTGCTCAGCACAGCAGGGGGGGGTGTCCAGTGATGCTAAGCTTTGTTTAGCTGCGGGGCATGTGTTTTAGCTGGTTTGAGCTATGCTGAGTGTGCCTGTGCATGACAGTGTGTCCAGACTGTTGAGCAGTGTCTATACCAGTGGCGAGGATATGTAGTCTGCAACACAGTGCTTAGCAGGGAAGTCATTTAAAAAAAAAAAAAAACGAAATTGCCTGGGAAAGCAAATCATATATAAATTACTGATAACCACTGTTCATTCACAATGGGCCATTCAAACCCCTCAGTGATGTACCTGACAGTTGGAATGCATCATAGTTAACCAATCACACAGGATGCATCTGCAGCAGAGCATTATAAAGTATACATACAACCTACAATTGTTTTTTCCCTGTACTCTGCACTATTGGAGTACAGACTTGGGAATTTTACCTAACAGAATGCTAAGGGCTGCTGCTGCTCTGCTACATCTGTATGTGCTAGAGGCTGAGGTCAGTGCTGATTCTGCTGCTGACAATAGGCCTAGACTGAGAAGGAGAAGAGCGTTCAAGCCCAGGTTAACCTTCCAGGAGCAACATGAGTTGGAGATTGCAGAGTGCTACAGGGTGGACAGGGACATACTACAAAAACTCAACGAGCTCTGCTGCCCTCAACTCAGACCCGGTATTCTAAGGGCCACACATATCTTTATTTCCCAGTGGAAACAAAGATATGTGTAGCCCTTAGAATACTGGCTATAGGTACTTCTAAAAGACCAACTGGGGACATGATGGGGGTCTCACAGGCATCTGGATCCAGGGTACTCCACCAGTTCCTGGCTGCCATGCAAACACATGCCAGTGAGCACATTTATTTACCCCACACCCATGAGGAGAGGGCCAGCATTATGCATGTCTTCTACCATATAGCACACTATCCTGACGTACTGGGTACCATAAATTGCATTCATGTACACGTCAAAGCACCGGCCGGTGAGGAGGGTAGAGTCTACATTGATCACAAGGGGTATCACTCCATCAACTGCCAGGTCATGTGCAATGCATGGGACATTATCATGAATGTTTGTGCTGACAGCCCTGGCAGTTATCACCACCACACCCATATCTGGCATGCATCACAGCTGTACCAGATGTTTGTCAGTGGGGATATCCCATACAGTCATCTACTGGTGAATGCTGGCTAAGCACTAGAACTGTGGATGATGACACTCATCAGAAATGCACACACACACACACACACACACACACACACACACACACACACACACACACACACACACACACACACACACACACACACAGCTACCGAAGAATGCCATAATGAGGCCCACACACAAACTAGGAATATCACGGTGCATGTGTTTGGGCTGCTCAAGTCATGGTTCCACTGCCTTGATATATCCAGTGGAACCCTGCAGTACTCTACAGCCACATGTGCACACATGTCCACAGTATGTGTCATGCTGCACAGTATGATTTTACAGAAACAGCTGAGGCAGGATTATCACAGTGAAGGGACACACAGCCCCCCACCAATGCCAATGTCCCCACAGCCACACCCATTGGGGGACTCAGAGGAGAACAACCCCCTGAGCTTGTCCCAGTAGGCAGACGTAAGCGTCCTCAGTACTGCATGGCCTTGGCAAAGAGGTAACATATATCACATGCAGTGACAACCTAGGGCTTTAGGCACTGACACCTTACTCTGACTCACATACATAGTATGTGCAATGGTATATTTCAGTGGTTGCTAAAGAGGCAGGCCCTGGAAAAGTGAAGTATCTAGGTTGTGTGCACAGATCTGTATATAAATGAGCTGAGGTTACTGAATAGCAAAAATGGGCCACTGTGTCCACAGATAAAATCCATGTAACCTCAGAAACATGTTAGTGTCCATAAAAGATCTGGCTGACATCAAAAGGGGGTGCCTCACAATATCTTTAAGTGGATTGCAGCTCAAAGGCATCTGTTTGCGAGCTGCGCTGCTCAGCACAGCAGGGGGGGGGGTGTCCAGTGATGCTAAGCTTTGTTTAGCTGAGGGGCATGTGTTTTAGCTGGTTTGAGCTATGCTGAGTGTGCCTGTGCATGACAGTGTGTCCAGACTGCTGATGCCAGCCACATCACACAACCTGTACCTTACCATGTATTGGCTGTGTACTGCATGCATCAGACTGAGTCAGCCCTAAAACACAGGTATCTCAACTGCTGCAATCACAAGGTAAGTCACTCTCATTTACAGCAAATGTACAGGGTACTAGACTATAGTAGCATAAGTATGGACCTGCTGCATGTATGCAAGGGAATAGAGTGGGCTACTGGGCTACTTGCAGAGAACTAACATCTATGTGGGACAACAGGTACTATGTCTAATATTGGCTGCCTCATAATATGCATTAGGCCACAAGGCAGCAAAACCCATTGCAGTAAGCAAGAGAAATGCCAAATGGCAGGGTCATAGGACAGACACATGACTGTCAATGCTAGAGTCTCGACTCCCCTACCCCCAACACAGCTATGTTCCCATGCAACTGCAGTAACAGTAGGTTTGCAAGGATATAGCAGCAGACCACACAATCCCAAGGCTGTCCCAAACAACCTGGCTACATGTTCTATTTCTACAATATGTAGGGGTCAAAGTTTATGTCTGTCTGCTTTTGATAATGTGAGGATTACACCTCACTTTCTGGTGGCTGGTGTGGCTCAGTGGAATAAATACATTAGTATAGTTGATGGTGTTCATGGTTCAAAGCTCACTGCACCTACAACTTTTGCATGTGAGGTACTCCTATGGTAGGAGTCCCACAAGCTGTCAATATGTTGCAATCTGTTACTCCAAGAAAGCTGGACAAAGCCAGAGACAAAGTAGGAATAGGGGAATCACACCTACAGACATTATACATGCTCTGAGAGACCTAGAAGGTGGCTAGTATAACAGCAGGTTGTAACAAGTCAGAGTAGAAGCAGGATGTAAAAGCCTTCATGTAACTGTGTCAGTACTTACAACAATTCAGTGAGCACCATTTAGTAGTATATTACCAGAAAAATACAACTGTCTGAGGAGCAGAGCAGACATATGGGGCGGATTGCTGGACATCCTGAAAAACATGTAAAGTCAGAGGTGTGAAGATTGTAACCCTGTGTGTGGTGTTACATCATGTACCCCAGTCACAGCATACCTACAACCATTTAAAGCAGGAAATATGGAGAAAGCCATGAACAAGAGTGGGACAAAATCCCAAATATAAGGAGAAGGATTAACTAGTGGCCAGACAAATATAGAAAGTACAGAGAATAACAGGCCATGCAGTAGCATGGGTTTCCTGGTGTGTATGGAGTCAGTAACGCAAGTGTCTGTCATCTGTTCCTAATGTCAGTCTATAATGATTTGCCACTGCTGTACCAGAAAATCACAATGCTATGTAAAATGTAGCATACCTATGATGCAAAACTCTGTACAGTCTATTACAATTTGTAGAACAGCTAGATCTGAGTCATATATTACGTTCAGCTCACAGCCGGGGAATTCCTTGGAGAAAATATCAGGGAGGTGTTGCACTGTTGAATCAGGTGCAGCAGGCAATTGGCTGTAGCACACAAAATCCAACATTCGAGTACAGGTAGGTCTGGCCTGCAATCACCTTGTAAGTACTGACTGTCACACTGGGCATGCTCCTACACTTATCTAATTTCAACCCATTTGTGATGCCTCATCTTTCTCTGTGCATACAGATAGCTAAGTGTACGTATCTGTCATCCCTTTCTCCCTCAGACATGATTATCCTTATCTATCAGTATGTGGCACATATATCTACATACTGTATGTATATATATATATATATATATATATATATATATATATATATATATATATATATATAAAATATATATATATATAAAAGTGTAGAGTGATGTACACCCTCCACATATATCTATATAACACAGTTACCAGTTACATAATGCATGCACACAGCTACATCTAAGTTGACATCCCTGTGAGATATATATATATATATATATATATATATATATATATATATATATATATATATATATATACATATATACACACATGCACACATGTGTGTGTGTGTGTGTGTGTTTGTGTGTGTGTGTGTGTGTGTGTGTGTGTGTGTGTGTGTGTGTGTGTGTGTGTGTGTGTGTGTGTGTGTATGCACCAATGTCCACACCTACATGCAGAATGCTGGGGTTATCTGCACATGCACACACAACTGTTGTCTGTTGGTAGAAGACCACGGCCATATAATGACATAATCCACCCAATCACAGAACCCTGTGCCTTTGGAATGTCACACTGTAGACAGACAATGGTGAGCAGGTGGTGTAATGTGTAATGTCTGCAACACAGGCCTTGGACAGGCCATATTGTCATTAGCTAGTTGTCCACCTAGCAAACTGCAACCAGCCAGAAATGGCAATACTGGTACCTGTATACATATAGCAGGGGTATTAACAGGTACCCACTGCTACAACACTAGATACAATAACAGCATAAAGCAGGTTAATTCTTCAGGCCATACAGGCTGTGTATGACAAGACCACTTTGTTTAGCCCACACGTACTGTGGCTGCAGCCATATGTACACTGGATGTAACCAGTGGTGCATGCAGTTAGTACTGTGAGCTGTAGTGTGTAATAGTAGGTAGGGAGGGGTTCTAATCTCAAATCAAACATCCTTGTGTGTGTATGCAGATATTTCCCTTACAGCAGTACAGACATGCCCATCAGGCCTATGTCTATGCAATGGCCAATCATTTTATTGCCTGTGACTAGTGTCCTCCACAACATTGGCCTCCCTGTCAACAACTGCTGATGTTATCCACCTTAACAGCACTGGCAAAACTGATAAGCTCTGTGGCCAATGTGTTATGGTCTAAGTGCTATAGTGTAGACAACTAGATAGGTAGGGGTCCTAATCTCAATAAGTGCAACTGTGTGTGTGTGTGTGTGGGTGTGGGTGTGTGTATGTTAGTATATCCCCTTTCAGCAGTGTGTCTGTGTCGACTCTCTGTGTGCAGTGGTTAAACATTTTAAAGCCCTATGCCTACCTTTCAATCTTCCCATTGTGCAAGACCTGCTAACATCATCCACCTTAGCAGCACTGGCTGTCAATCTCAAAACAGATAAGCTCCTTGGCACATGTGATAACTACTTAGTGCAATAGTTTATACTACTAGATAGCTAGGGGGTTCTAATCTCAATAAGGGTAACTCTGTGAGTGTGACTGTGTGTGTAAATATGTCCTCTTGCAGCAGTGTGCCTGTCTCACTTATCTGTGTGCAGTAATTTTACATTTTAAGGCCCTGTGAGTAGCTGCTGGCCTTAAATAGCCCACATCTACCTAGGCATAAATGCTATCTGCCATGACCTATATTTGTAGGTACAGAATACCCAAGTGATCTGAATCAAGGGCAGCATGCCTTGTCATGGAGTGCGCATGCAAGATTACACTGTCCTCCCCCATTGTCCCTGACACACTGTTCTATACATACGCACCTAGGTAACCATGCACATATACAGCTGTACCTTTCTTTTTTTTCAAAACAGGTTTATTGTTTTAACATATAAGAGAAATATCATAACAATTTTATACAAGTAATTAAAAATAGGTATTATTATAATATTCAACAAAACAACTAAAGTATTTACAAAGACATCCACTACAATCAGATCAATTAATTAAACTAAAATACCATGCTATTGAAATTAAAATTTTTTTAACAAATTTTGTAAATTATCCCATACAATAAAATAAGATGTTTTTCTGTTTGTTCTAGTCCTAATTGTGTTTATTTCCATATGGCACACTATATTCATAACATTTTTAAATTCATTGAACAAAGGAGGTGTATCTGAAATCCAATTTCTAGTTATTATTTTCCTAGCCACTGCTAGAATAGACCATAACAAGGGAAGCTTAACCTTTTAACACTTTGAGGTACAGGTGTGTTGAATAATATAAGAGATTTAGAAATAATGAAATTATCTGTAAAAAGAGCCTGAAAAATTCATTAATTGACTTCCAGTATTCTTTCAATTTTATACAGTCATAAAACATATGAGCCCAGTCAGCATTAATTTCTACATTACATCTCTTACATAGATTATCTTTATTATTTATTTTATTCATCATCAAAGGTGTATAAAAAGATCTATGTAAAAATGTCCATGTATAAAGTCTCCAGACATTGGAAGACGTAGTTCTATAAGCAGATTCCAATATATTTTGTTTATCTTGTTGATTTGGTGGGTCCCCATTAATAGAAGTGAAATAATTCCAGTATGAATCTACACTGTAAAAAGTTTCTTGTCTGATAACTTTATGTAAGTATGAAAGTTTACCTTTATCAGAAACTTTATGTTGTCAATTTAATATCAAGTAATCAATCAGTGTTGGAATAGATTCTTTAACAGTTATAGACATTAAATCTATTTTATTAATGAGATGTTGTCTAAAGGTCTGAACCTCTAACCAGCAAGTTTCTCTTAGATCAAATTCTTGTTTTAAGAAATCTAGATTTTTAACTTTATTATCAGATATCAACTGATACCAGTACTTTAGATCATTATCTATAGCTAAATGAGTTCCTTCAGAAGTAGATGACAAAAGCATACCCTGAGTATACATTATAGGAAATACAATAAAATTCCATTCCCTATACTTAGGGTGCATGAATATAAAGTTACAATAACTAATAATAATATTTAATGGGTAACAAACCATATGTTTAGGTGTAATAGGTGAAGTACAAAATTCCTTTAGTAACCATAACATGGAGTTATTTACAATCATATTTTTATGTGCTAAGGAGATTTTCATGAAGTGTATACTAATTAGCTCCCAATAATCTTTCCATTTTGTGACATATGACTGATCTATTAATAAAGTAATAACTTTTACAATAGAAGAGATAGTATATAAATTAAAGTCTGGAAAAGAAATACCCCCTTGAGACCAGCTAACAGCTGTACCTTTCTGATGTCATATTTCGGCTGTGCTACCATGCCATCCTAAGCCGCTGTATTGCTGCCAGTTCTCCACAGCATAGCCACTCAGACCCCTGGAACAGAATCCTACACAGTTCTGAGAGACACCTGACAGTCTGCAACACTACCATCAATCTAACATCATGCAACAAAGGTGCAAACACTTTGATGTGTACTCATGACACATGCCAGCATATAGCACCTGTCATGGCATAACACTACTGCACTACAAAACATCATGTAATGTAATATAGTCACCCTGTGCATCAGACACATATTTGCATGTTCCTCGATAGATGGTATGGATAGGAGGGATGTGACAGAGGTATCATCACATGCACAAGGTGTGGTGTGGGGATGCCAGAGGCCCAGGCTGTGCCACACAGTTGACATCATGTGTGTGAGTCAGGAAGGGATGCTAGTCAGATGGACCATAGAGAGGTGCTGTGTGTGTCTGTTGGTGACCTGCGTGTGACAGTGATGTTTGAGTCTGTGCTTGTACAAAGTCAGGCCAGGTGCTAGCCTACATGTGGGTATGTTGGACAGCTGTGGACTGTACATGGCAGAGTGGACAGTTCACCATTTTCATCCATGAACATGGGAGCTGGCTCTGCCAGCCGTGCCAGTGGCAACTCCATTCCCAGAGTCAGATGCGGTGCTAGCCACTGACAGTGACTGGTGTCTGCTGGGCCTGTGTCCCTCACTGGACCTCCCAAGACCACACGCCCATGGTCTGCCATGTCATGGTGTGGAAAGCACCCTCCCTTCTGTAGTGCTAGAGGTACTGCCACTAAAAGAGCGTGAGTGTGCACTATCAAGTGGACTCTCAGCAGATGCTGTTGCTGACCTACATCCATGTGTCTGATGCCCTACTCCCACCAGATGTTCCAGCCCAGACAATGTGTGATCAAGGACTGACAATATCTCACCGCACCGTCTGTCCACCACATCAGTGAAATGATCCATGATGTCACCAATGTGGTGGAGAGAGTCACAGATGTCTGTTAGTGATGGACTCATGATCCTGCGCATCCATCTAGTGTTGTGCTCAGAATGTGACCGTGCCTCCATTATGGATCAAAGCATACATCGCGTGAACCATGATGTGACACCTGTGAAAGGTAGTGGATAGGCAGATTTCCTTCTTCAAGCACCCCTGTCAATCTGCCTGTGTGGGACCTTGCCAGCTCTCTGGCTATAGCTAGTGTCATTGATGCCATTGATGCCACACTCTCCTGTTCGATGCTGCCACACTCTTACTATCCGATATCTGTGGCCATAGGGGACTGAGTATGTGTGGGCATACTGAATGTGTGCAGGGACAATGGTGGAGGAAGTGGGATGTCAACCCATAGGACAGATTCAGCCCCCAGCAACCCACCTGTGCCTCTCTATGGCCACCATTGTCATCAGAGTCCGATGAGACACTATCAGGTTATGAGGGGGACACACTCCCACCTCCATGGTCACCTGTGAGGAGGAAGATAAAATAAGTACATTACTACCTGCACTATTATGTATGGTGATCCACACACAGACACACACACACACACACACACACACACACACACACACACACACACACACACACACACACACACAGACACACAGGTGAGGAGCCACAACTGCATTACATATACCACATCTTTTTTCTGATCCCGTGCACAACACACAAGCAGACTACAACATACACAGGCAAGACAGGCCCTTTATAACATGCACTGCAGTTATGTCCAGTTAATTTTGTCACTACTAGAGATAAGCAATATGTCAGTGTATGTCATAGACCTACACCTAAAACACAGTGTACCCGTCTTGAGCATGCTATTGCCCACTGTATAGCAGACTACATAGACCTTCATGAAAACTAAGGGCAAATGTGCATTAAAAACACCCCCCCCCCTCCAATGTAGACAGAGCTGACACCCGTGTACTGGTATAAAGAGGCTTCCCCTGTGACTGATACAGTATTACAGTGATGAACAAAGGAGGCTTACCTGAACGCTCCTCTGCTGTGGATGCTGTGCCACCCACCTCCATGATGTATGGGGTGATGGATTCTTGGGAGCTAGTGATTGATCCCAGGCTCACCAGGAATTCCTCTGAGGACAAGAGTGGTTGTTCTGCTGCAGGGTCTCCACCGGTGGCAGTACGGTCCCTGGACATAGCGGCGGCCCTTTGCCATGCAGCATTGACCATATCTGTTGCCCAGTGTTGTACCTGCTCATAGCTTCTGTCCTGTAGCCCTACTTGGTTGACTGCTGTGATGAGGTCAGCCCACAGTGCTGCACATTGTTCATAATGCTGGTGACTCCTGGAGAGCAGAAGGTTGTAATGTAGTCTGATGCCATCCAGGATAGCATTATTTTCAGCAGCTGAAAACAGCGGGTGCCTCTGTCTATACATCCTTTCTGAAAGACAAGAAGAGGGGAACACATCATGGGACAAGATATGTTGCTATCCACTATGTACATATCCTGCACATCCATATTGGCTTGCACTATCCACAGTTACCTCCCACGTCATACCCCACCATCTATCAACACACTACATATGTGGCTATCAGTAACATAGTAGCAATACCACTTATGTCCCTTTGTGTCGCTACAGAGTGTGCTGTATGTCTCCAGACCCATCAATGCCATCTACTGTGGTGTGTCCACTATGGGCAAAGTCCCAGTACCATGTCATACAGCCACTATTAGAAAATAGGTGTGTGTTATTACAACTATATGGAGACAGTCCAGAAACATCAGTGTGCCATAATGAGAGACAGCAAAGTAAACATGCTGTAGGGTATCTTCTCTGTATGTGCCCTACATCTCCGGTACACAGATGTTTATGGAATGTGCACATGTGCCTGATATATGTGGTCCTTTTGCCACAAACATGTGGATATCTGGCAAATGGTTGGACAATAATTGATGGTTGTTCTCAGAATGTAGAAAATCTGATGGTCACATGTTAGAACCCTGAGAAAACAGTTATGCTACAGTAATATCTGTTACTGTATTCATAACCTTACTTTGTATGACCAATACGTACACTCTGTCACTGAGGTGGGCCTGTGTCCTCCCACTAATAATGACTGTGACCTGAATTCCTGCTGTACAGAGTTGACATGTATGCTAGCCATAACTCTCAAGCAATAAGATACGAATGTTGACAAAACAGTGACCTAGCCAGAGTACATCAAGGACAGTCAGGGACATCATTACAATGTCTGAACTATTCCTGTGTGACATTCACAGAGTGAGAGGAGCTGAATGACAGTACATCATGTGATGTGACAGCTGTGTCCAATCCAGTAGCATTCGTACAGGAGCCGACCATTGCAGGAGAGGCTGAGAGGGTCACAGCTGTGATATAAGTCACAGCTGGCGCAGGTGAGAGGCATGCCTATAGCTGCTGGACAGCAGACTATCACCAACATGTCATTCCCAGAGATGTACTACAGGCCTACTGTTGTAATCCTTAGTCCCCATAACTGCATCCTCCCATCTGCATCACATTATATGGGGACTTGTATTACATATCTGGTAGAGTGATGTAATCCTTTTGTGCACAAATCCCCAAGACAAATGCTTCCTAAATCACAGTATGTCTTGGTAAAGCAAGTTACAGACATGTTTTCCATAGGCAGCTGCTTGCCTTTTGTAGGTAATGCTCATTAACAGGTAATTGCCCGTGCACCAATTCATGGCTCAGACTTGCTAATTGCATCCAGAACAGCTGGGTTGCACTTTTATTAGCCAAATGACATGGCACAACAGTGCAATATTTAAAGGCTTCATGTAGGCCTTGGCCCCCCTTTCTTAATATGTGAGATGGACATTAGTAAGGCATGGAGACTACAGCATCAGAGAAGGTAGGTACAAATACTGCCCACTATTAAATTTGTGAGGTATGTCCAGTTTTACCTGCTATGTTTTGCCACTGTCAAATGACTTTGTGATTATCTGGCAGTTCCTTATTAAACATTGTGGGTTGAGGTTAGTAAGGGGGAAGAGACATGAGAATGTCAGACGTCATACCTGTCAGAATATGCATGCTGCTGCAGTAGCTGCTGGTCTCTCAGCTCTGAATGTTTGTAGGGACAGACTGTGGCACATGCCCCTGTCACTTGACCTTTGATTCCCACCCCTTTATGTATGGGTGCTGTGTGGATCCCTTGTTCTAAGGGGCTGTGAGGTATGGTAGGTCTATAGCAGGTAGTTTAATATACAGCTGCATATGTTGCAGGTTTCAGCTGCTGCTTTTTTCTACATAGTTGGGAGTGTGAACACATTAGAGGACAGCAAGCTGTGTCACTGAGGTAGCAGTGTGTCAGCTCTGTCATTAAAGCAGAGCCAGGGTGAGTGTATGCATAACAGTCCAGTTGAGGTATGTGCTTAAGGTACATCTGTTATGTAACAGTGCCAATCAGAGAGTAGTAGGTGAGATATAGGTAGGCTATATGATTATGTGCAGTGTGTCCCTACCTACAAGCCTTTGACTTGCTAACATGGGCACCAGTTAATTCAATAGCAGCAACCTGTTTTGGTTAAAATTGCCTGACTCAGTCATTATTTGCTGTATTTACAAGAATGTAATTGAAATGCAACACGCTGGATTCGAACACACTGGATTGGAACCCAGGACTGTGGGTGGCAAAATGTAATGCATGCAAGGCATTTTACAGACTTAGCTACTGAGTGACTGTTGCAGCAGATGCATTTGCAAGATATACAGGCATGCATACAGTCTGTGACACAGGAAATGCATTAGCATGCGTTTTTTGATGAGTATGAGTTGGGACACTGAAATGTCTGTAATGATTTTCTAACATCAATCTTTAATGACTTGTCAGTACTTTAGAAGACACATATGTTTTTGTGAAAACCATGCCAAAACTAGGGAGCACAACTGTGGACTGTCTGCAGCAGTCTGTACAGTTGATAGCTTTAGCTGCTATCCCAGGCCTCATGTACATTTGTAAGTATTTATTTGGCTGTGTACTGGTACAATATCTGTGCCACAGTCCCAAGTACACTGCCAATTTCTCCATTATATGTACTTGCAGTGTGTCAGTGGCAATCAGGATATGTTGGTGGAAACACCTGTTTTAACTCAGAGGTGAGTGGCCTAGTAGGCTAATGCACTGTTCTGTAGTTGATAGTGGCCTGGGTTTAAGACATGGCAGAGATGATTATTTTGCAGATAACACTGTCAGAAATACATAAGATGATTAATACACTTTTAAGCAGTTTGAGCGAGTTTGTGCGGTGTGCAGCTCACTTAAACCCACACGAAAAATAAAAAATAAAATAAAAAAGGGGTGATAGGAAATTGGTGAAATGGGGGCAAGCAGGGGGAAAACCATACTTTAAGACAGGAAGGGATGTGAAGGATGGGTGTAGGAAAGGACCATAGCTCTCCATTTCTTGTACAACAGCAGCTGTGCAGGTTGTACAGAATTTGGAATTTGGAGCCACACACCCCAGAGAGAAGGTGAGGGCAACATAACTGTGTTTATTAATTAATGTAATAATTACTTGTGTCCAGTGGGCACAGGTGCAAAATAGAGAGCTATGTATGGGGCAATATTGTTTTGTGGGACAGGTGCCCATTTTTTTTTTTTTATAAGGAGAGAGTGGAATGTTGGGGAAGGAATGTAGGTACATGTGGAAGGTAAGTTGGGTAGGAGAGGTTGCATTTGCAGACAGACAATACAGACAAGACAGCATACAGGGGCGGTGTGTGACACATAAGGGGGGTGAACACCTTGGATGGGGAGGTTGTTGTGGAATTAAAGATCCATGTGCCCCCAGATGGCAGCAGTGTGACTGAGCTCCCCACCCATAGGCAGTCAACACTGCTCCTTCACTGCCCGGAAGGTGGCTGTGCTGGATACTCGGTGCTAGGGCCACCTTGCCCCTCCAGGTTGGTGAGTCTGTCCTCAATCTGGCAGAGGTGTTTCTCATACCCACTATGAACTATCCCACACACCATCACTGGTAGCTGATCCTAGGTGACAACCCCTCTCCATCACTCTCCTGTGGGGGGTGGGCCCTGTCCCGTGAAGTGGTTCCACCCATAGGTGGTGCAGGGGCAGTGGAGGGAGCACCACCAGCTTGGCTGTCAGATGTGCTGGGACCTGGTGCCATGGCCAGTTGAGGTAGGGTAAGTGGATCACCAGGAACCGGCCTACCCAGTTGAGCTGTGGTGTTGAGATATATTGATGTGTATAGGTTAGTAATGAACAGAAGTTTTAGTTAGTTATAAAAGAATGCCAGAACATTGCAAATAACCCAGTAACATAACACTGCATAGTATACGGAACACAGCAATAAGTGAGATAACAGTCAGTACAGTAAGAGCATGCTAGTAACAGTTACGGCATAAGGCCAGCAACATAGGTAATTCAACAAGATATGTTAGTATGCAACCATTGTAATACATAACAATAATAAAACACAAGGCCCAACATAACATTTAGAGAACAACATATGTCAATATTAAACCACAGTCATTGTATAACAATAATAAATTATGATGAAGATAAGTTGTGTGGGGTACAGTCCATTAACACCAATATAGGCTATATAGTTTGCAAGAGTACTGTTATATGCTCTACAAGTCTGCCCTTGCTTTATTTATAACAGTGCCCAATAGCTGCTGTAGCATGTACATACCTCTCAAGCTATCCACATGGGACAGTATGGGCCAAGCTGTAACACCTACAGGTACACAACTACAGAGGACTATTACATTTCAGGTAGACCTATGACTACCAAGGTGTACTGTGGACTGATGTAGTGTGACTGTGCTATTTACATAATCATGTCAATGATAGATCTGTGACAGAAGGATTAGGCAACAGTGATCACAGTCTGTGACAATGTGACACTTGAGAGACATGTATTGTGCACAGCACAGAGAGTATACAACTATCATCCTATCCTTGGCAGGCATGGTGTTAAGACTGTCAGCAAATGTTCACAGAAATAGCAGGCATACAGCCATACCAAGATTACACATTTTATTTAATGTATTAAGCAAACCTCTCAACCTCTTACTGTAAGAAATCTGGACAAGTCCTGACAAAATGGGGGGACAAAGGCACAAAAATAGGGACACAGTGTAAATGTTCCTCTTATAAATATAGAAAGTTGTTAGAATAACAGGATTTGTGTTACCATACATTTTCTGAAGGCTATGACATCTGAGACTCAAATGAGTGTCATTAGTTATTGACTTTAACCCATAAATCCTCCAAGTGATTTGTCAAAATAAAATAATTTGTATGGGGAACAGATGCAAAATATGAGGCAAAAAGCTGGACATTCTGCAAAAATCTGTACAGTTGAGAGGTATTTTATTAGTATTGTACTTGTTGCTTGTATTTTATGACATTTTATCACATTTCTGATCAATGCTGTTAACACGCTGTTACATCCAAATACACAAATTATTAACCCATAATAAGGGCTACTGCACCCATTTACCTGTAATTCCTGTGGGGAGAACATTTGTTATCAATACATAACTGATTCAGTAATATGCACTACTACTTGTCACTGTTTTCAAACCCTATTCTGTGTGTGACAAAATGTACATCGGACACATCATTTAAAACAACTGGGCTACTGAACTGCTGCTGAATATTAACTGATTAATATATGCCTAGAGCTCACCTGGAAACTAAATATGACCTGGTACTAGTAATACAGTTTTATACAAGACTGCAGTGACACTTGAACACACGTGTGAGATTCATGCATAACAGAGATATGAGGTAAACTCTACATTACTACATAGAATGCAGGTGTACACAATAAACTCTTATTGGGTGGAGATATCTGTGATGTGTACAAACCATATCAGAGCATTGGGTTGGCTACCTGACCCATATACATTTGCAGATAGTATATTTGCAGTCTACAGCTATTACAGTTTAATACTTGCTTGCAGCACCATACCTTGAAGCAGGAATGCATTTAGCTGAAATGCAATGGTTAACACAAGACAATCCTGATTTGCACATTATACCTTGGGTGTTCCTGGTATTGCTTGAGATGTTAGTGCAGAACAAATGTCATAATGCATATATTTTATACTACAGCTTTAAATCTACAGTTTATCATAACACTCTTTCTTAGCTAATCTTGACTCAGTTAATGATATTCTTTGGGTTTTTATTTCAGAGCAGATGTCATAATCGATTTCATGAACAACAGCTCTACTTACACACATAATGCACAGCACAGCTTTATTAGGGGTACCTTCATGCAGTTATTGTTATATTGTTGAGTCATTAATAAACAACAGTTGGTATAATGTAACTGTTGCAATACAGCTGTAATTCCACAAATATTGCAGTAGAAACTTTATTTCATTAACATTATCAGGTTTAATGCTTAAATCTTTATTGCACTATACTTGGCAGTAGACAGTTATTGCAGTACAGGCCTACATCCGCATTCATTGCAATACACAAATCTATACAGTATGTATCTACTGGCAGTGATTGAATTACTCTATCCTGTGTATTTGATTATAGATTGCAAATTAAGCTCTAATCACCACACTCACAGTGCAACCAGGCCAGGCACTCTGCATGGGCCTCTAGGGTGTGAGCGGTCTCCTCTGCCACTGTAGGGAGAGAAACACACCTTTATGTGTACCTGTCTATAACACATTCGGATTAGGTATTGGTAAAACAATGCTAACAGTACTTAGAAACTTGTGGGGCATTCCCATCCTGAGCATCCTGGACCCAGGTGTCCAGAAGTTCCCCCTTTCGATGCCTCAGATTGTAATAGTGATGACAGACCTGCTCAACTGTGCAGGAGATATATTTTGCACTGGTGAAATTGCATGCCAGCCAGTCCTAGGGCTCTGACTTGTACTTTGACCCATGGTACTGGCCCTGCAGCAGCCAGATATCATGGTATTTCACTAGGAGTCCAACCATGACCCTTGTCTCCAAAATGGCCACTGCTGCATCTGGAAGCACGCACCATCTCCAACACCTGCCATAGTTCTTGCACAGTTCAAACTCCAACATGTTATATTGTATTCCTGCCTGTTGCACTACAATGCACCTGTTTTCCTGCCCGTATACACCACTGGGCCATTTTCAAAAATGTGGCAGGCAGTCTGTTTCCAGTCGAAAATCCTTTATTAAGTACACAGACAAGCGATCCATTAGGGCTATATATTATTATGACAGCTACTAGGTAGGGCAGGACCAGCTCGAATGTCACACTGATGGGGGAAGGGATGTGAATTTAACATGTGTACCAATAACACTTTGTTTTACAGCACAATAAACCACTCCCATGCCTGATAAAAGTATATATATATTTAGAAAGCTTGTGAGGAAATTATTACTCTATTTTTGTTTTACTTGGATCACTTGTCTGTGTACTTAATAAAGGATTTTCGATCGGAAACAGACTGCCTGCCTTGTTTGGATTACTTTCGAATACTTAGTAATGCTGTAGAATTATATATTTTCTATTATTACTTTTTGACTTGACGAGTTTGCGTTTGCTACTTCTACTACTATTGTCTGATCTGATTAATATACAGTGATTAACTAGAAATATATGGACTGAAAATCGTCCACACAGAGAAGTTTCTTACACTGTTTTGAAAATAAATGCTTAATAACCTTGCACCTACTGCACATAAGACTGTCACTCTAACCATTTGGCTATGTAGATGTGTAGAATGCTGCTATACTTTTACATATAACTCTCTACTATGTTTAAGCAATGCTGAGCACTGCAGTGTGCAAACCTGCTCAGCTATGCTTAAACTTGACCTTTTTCATTGATAATTAAATGTATCCGGTTTCTGTTTTTAGATGTCTGGCACATGTCAATTGCTGCACACCGTGCTGTGCAAATATTAAAAAAAAATTCATACATATGCATACATTGATATCCAGCACTTTGACAGTGCAGAGGGTGTGTTACTCATGTCTGGACACAGTAACACACTCACTACACTGATTTAATAACCGTGTTACATGGCTCTCCCTCAATAATGTGCTTTCATTAATATGCATGGCGAGCTACTGAGGGGGTACTGCATTCATGGCCACAGTACCTTCTGTGTACTGTACACTATGCTTACATGGATTTTAAATTTATTTTGAGTTTCAAAGACTTGGCAGTAATGCACTTCAGTCAGCATTATAGACAGTACTGACTGCAGAAAATACACATCTTATGTAACGTTCTTTCTGTCTCAATGCATTAATAGGTTCATAGGTTCATAGGTAGGTAATAGGCTATCTGCCCAAGGACATTTATAAGCCTAGCCAGACTGCGTCGGCTTTCGCCACCCCATTGATTAATTAACTGAGCCACTGTCAAGCAGAGCCAATGAAGTGATCCCAGCGGTGTATTTTCTGTTACCCATCCACTCGTCAAGGTTTCTCTTGAAGAGTGTTAGTGAGGGGCTCTCCCTAATGTAGTTTGGAATTTTGTTCCAAAGCATGGGGAGTCTCTGTGACAGGAATCTATCCCTCCAGCACATTCTACTTATTGTTGTGGTGAGGTTTAGCTCACTAGAGCGCATGGCTCACTGTGACTTGTATTTCTTTAGGTGCAGCATGTCCATCGATTCTGAGTTGGACATGGCTTTGTAAGTCAGGCAGAGATCACTTCTGATTAAGCAATATGCCACTGAGTACAGCCAGAGCTTTTTCAGTCAGGCTGCATAGGACATATGTTTGAGGCCAGTAATCCTCTTGATGAGGTACTTTTGTGGTCTCTCCAACTGTTGGAAGTGTATTGTGAGGTACATCCCAAATGAGACATTGTACTCTTTGATGGGTCTGATGAGTGACGAGTAGAGGGGCACTATAACCTCTTTATTTCTATATGCGAACCCTTTAGTAATTAGATGGGCCACATAGAAGGATTTCCTAACTACTTTAGCAATATGATTGTCAAAGGAGAGATTACTATCTACCTGGGTCCCCAGATCTCTTATTACCTCTTCTGTATTAAGGGGGCTGCCACCTGTGTGGTAATTTGTGGGTGTTTCATTTTTCCTAAATGGGATGACTATGCATTTTGTGGCATTTCGCTTGAGGCCATGACTTTGACACCAGGTGTCCATCTCAGTAAGGCCCTTTTGGATGATGTCCGTGTCAGCCGGAGAGTCAATTATGGCTCCCAGTTTGCAGTCATCGGCGAACTTAGTTAGCCATAGTCCTCCTGTGTTTGTCTGTACTTCTGATAAGTATATGCCGAACAGTAGGGGTACCAGGACCGAACCTTGCAGGTCACCACTTGTGACTGGTTTAGAGTCGGACCTGAAGCCCACTATTCTTACCATGTGAGTTCGGTCTGCAAGCCAGTTGGCAACCCATCTCATGACGTAGGGGTTTATGTTCAGGCTGGTTAGTTTTTCTGTAATACCTGAGTGGGGAATGGTGTCAAAAGCCTTGGCGAGGTCAAGGTAGGCTGTGTGAACAACCTTTCCCTCATCTATGGCCTTGTTGACTGTCTTGAAGAAGTCAACCAAGTTTAGTAGGCATGATCTGCCCTTAACAAAGCCAAACTGGGTTGAGTCAAGTGTTTGAAGGTTCACAATATCTTTGTTAATGAGTTTCATGATGATGTGCTCCATAGCCTTCCAGACCAGGCTTGTCAGGCTTATGGGGTGATAGTTACCAGGGTCAGCTTTGGCCCCTCCTTTGTGGAGTAGAATAACCGTTGCTGTGCGCCATTCTATGGGCACATAGCCTGTGGAGAGGCTGAGGTTGAAAAGTGTGTTTAGGTGGGAGATTAGTCCATTCTGTAGTCCATGCAAGACGCAGCCTGGGACACCATCTGGCCCCACTGATGCTGTGTTTTTGGCTTTTGAAAGGGCTATTTTTACCTGTGCGTCTGTGATTTCCAGGACACTACACTTTTCCGGTATTGTTGTAGGCCCTTTTGGGGGTGAGAGAGGGGTGAAGTTTGCACTGAATCTATCTGCCAGGATGTTGGCAATATCAGTAGGTTCAGTATATTTTGTGCTATTTTGCAGTAGTTCAGTGCATATCTGTAAGTTGCCACTTAGATTCGTAATATAGCTAAAGAAGGCTTTGTGGTTATCTTTTGATTCTTTGGCTATTTTTCTTTCAAAGTTAGCCTTGGATGATTTTATGAGGGACCTTAGTTTCTTACTGATACTGATCAGGGATGTCTTTCCTTCTTGGGATTTGCTTTTGTTTCTGAACTTGTTTCCTCCTTCTATTGTATAGCCTGTTTATGGCAGTGGTCCACCAGACTGGATTCCTTCTCTTAGAGGAGTGAGTCTTGGTTTTGCTAGGGATGGCACAATCCATGCATCCTTGCAGGTGCTCATAGAATGCATTTGTAAAAGTTTCTGCATCTTGGGCAGAGTTATCCTTTAGTGTGGGGGCTGTGAAACTTACCGCCTCTGTCTTAAGTAAGGTGAAGTTTGCTTTAGAAAACTTTTTTATTGTGGTTTCCTTAGTTGGGGGTGGTGGGGGGTGTGGTAATCCAGAGTGATTAATTTATGGCCTGATCTAACCAGTGACGGGTTGACCTCCAGTGTGGAACACCTGTCGCCCATGTTTGTGATGACCAGGTCCAATATGTTTTCACCTCTGGTAGGGGAGTTTACCAGCTGATCCAGGGTGTTTGAGTTGATGAATTCCAAGAAGCGCTGGGCCTGGGAGTTGTACTCAAGTAGTTTTCCCAGTTAATGGTAGGGTAATTGAAATCGCCCGATATCAGGGTGTTCGGTAGGACCTTCATGTTTTCCAGTGTCTCCAGAAAGGTGGATTGGTGGTCCTGGGTCATGGAGGGTGATCTGTAGCAGGCCACAATTTGCATTGCAGATTTGGCTGATGTTAGTTGCACATGGATCATCTCAGAGGTATCATGCTGCGCCACTAACCTGGAGGTGTAGGTATCCTTGATGAATATGGATACACCCCCTCCTTTTGTGTTTTGGTCCATGTTCTGTGGCTGGAATGTGTGGTATGAATTGTAGCCCAGTAGTGCTGGGGTATTCTCTGGAGCCTTCAACCAGGTTTCAGTTACTGCACAGATGTTGACATTCTCCATACTGAGGAGTGCTTCGAGCACATGCATTTTGAGATTTAATCTCCTGGCGTTGAGTAGCATAACCCTCATTTTTTTGTTAATTGTGCTGTTTACAGAGGTGGGTTTGACTTTTGAGCCTTGCCTAAAAAAGGCACTATGGGTGCAGCAAGAGCCTTGGCCAGTATTCGCAAGCCTAGGTATGACAGGTGCAAGGCGTCTCTTGCGATGCATCGCGGCTTGTCAAGCATGTTGTCCCAGGCTGACAGACACTGGATCCCCTTTGAATGACACCAGAAACTTAACCAATTGTTGAAATTGATCATTTTTTCTTTATACTGAGGTATCATTCTTGGTGAGGGCAGGATGCTACTCAGGGTCAGGGTCATACCAGCCTGGGCTACATGATCAGAGAGCTCTTCCATGTCTCTTTTCATGTAGTCCAGGGAGGTATGTCTCAGGTCATTCACACCAACGGAAACAGTGACAGAGTCATATTTGTACTTTTTCTGGAGTGACCTGAGTGCTTATGTTATGTGGTGGATTCTGGCTCCCGACAGGCAGCTAACAATAACTTTCTGCTTGTCCAGCCTAGTGAGTGGGACGTCCTACCCCTCCTCCAATAATTGGGACATACTTATCTCACAACTTCAACTTCACCCTAAAAAGGTCATCACCACAATTGTTATCTGTATTCCACCTGGTAATACAACTGCTAGCCTTGAAGACTTCTTATCCTGGTGTTCTTCCACATACTCACAAGAAACCCTTATTCTGGGGGACTTCAACCTAGATTGGTTCACCTGTATATCAGAACCACCAAGTAATCTAATAAATCTCCATGGCTACCAGCAGCTATTCCAAATTCCAACTAGATGTGATAAAAAATCTAAAAGGGAATCCATCCTTGACTGGGTCCTAACTAACCACCCCACATTGTACCCCCATGCCGGCAGTCTCCCACACACCTTAAGTGACCACAACATGATATACTTTATATGTAGTAGAACAAGCACATGCAAAACCACTAACTATATATCCACTGGAAACACAAAAAAAATTCTCTCCTGAGGTCCTCAACACTTTACTCTTTAACTGTGACTGGACCCCCCCTAAAAACCCTCCCACTTGACCAGGCTGTAGCATATTTCAACAAAGCATTTCTACAACACCTAGACACTGTCTCTCCATTACACAAAATCAAGGTTAGAACCACTACAAACCCCTGGCTCAGTAAAGAAACCAAACAAATTCTCAAGTCCAGGGACACTGCCTGGCTTTACTGTAAAAAAACAAAGAAACACAAAGCCTAACTAAGTACCAAGAACTGTGCAACCATGCAAAAAATGCATTAGGCTGGACAAAAAACCCTACTATGCAACATTACAAACTAAATACCAACACAACCCCCAAAAATTTTGGAAAAATGTAAACCAGCTACTAAAAAACACCCAAAAGGCTACCCCCAAACCAACCACCCCTGACACTAAAGTTCCCATCGAAACACAATTCAACTCCCACTTTGTGAACTCAATTCTATCCTTAGTATCACAGGACAGTTCGTTCCTCACTAGCCCCCCCAACACAAATAACACTAATACAAGCTTTACCCTCAAAACAGTTTCCACCACTTCAATCAAAAGCATGCTCTCCAAACTAAAAACCTCATCAACAGCAGCCGACCTACTCACCAGCTATTTCTTGAAACTCACAGCAGATGCTATTGATATCCCAATTTCCACTCTCATAAACAGATCAGTTGTTGAAAACTATGTGCTCAAACTCTGGAAAATATCCTATGTTACACCCCTACATAAAGGTGGGACCTCCACTGAACTTAATAACTACAGACCCATTGCTTTACTCTCCCCCTGGCCAAAATCCTAGAAAAATGCATCCATACCCAGATGCTAAAATATCTCCTAGACAGCAACATCCTGTCACCTACTCATCATGGTTTCAGACCTGCCCATAGTACCACTACAGCCCTCCTCTGCTTCACAGACACAGTAAACCATCTTAAAAATGAAGGTCTGCAGGTGTTTTGGATATGTCAAAAGCATTTGACACAGTCTCACACCAAATCCTGTTAAACAAAGTAAACCAATATAACCTATCAAATTCCACTCTTACCTGGTTCCAGAGCTACTTAACTGGCAGGTACCAAACTGTGAAATGGCAAAATTGTCTCTCTCCTCAGCTGCCCATAACTATAGGAGTCCCACAGGGTTCTGTCTTAGGACCACTACTATTCACAATCTTCACAAATGACCTCCATACCTCCACACAGCATGCATCTATCATTCAGTATGCAGATGACACTACCTTAATCTGTGCTGCACAAAACATTCCCACCCTCCTGCAAACAACTCAACTAGCATTCTCTGATGTTGAAAACTACCTTACCAAAGCCCAACTTATCCTCAGTCCAAAGAAAAGTCAGCTTATGATTATAACCAGTTCTAACAAAAACACTGATAACAGTCAATTCACTATCTACTCCACAAATGCTACTCCAATTGCTCCAGTGGCACAGGCTAAGCTATTGGGAATAACCATAGACTCCCACCTAAAATTTGATAGTCATCTCACCTTAACTATTAAAAAGTACATTCCAAACTGGGATCACTCTACCATATCAAACCATTTCTTACCAACAACACAAGATCAGCCATTGCTCACTCCCAACTTCTATCCACCCTACTCTATGCATCTCCCATTCTGACTAATCTCAACAAAACTGAACTAAGCAAAATGGGAGCCTGCTATAACAGAATTGCCCGCTTTGCTGCAAATTGCTCATATAGAACTCATCACTGTACTGCTTTGCGACAGCTCTACAGGCTTGAACTGCCCAATCTCCTAACCTACAATCAGCTCTGCCTCTGTCATTCAATCTATTACCTCCCCAATAAGTGTCCTGCTCTCAAAAATCTAGTACAACATCACTCAGCCAAAAGGTTTCTTAGATCATCAAGCAAACTACTACTAGAAGTCACCAACAGCTACAATAGCTTTGGAGATGCACTATATAGTAGTTTGGTGGCTAAAAAATGGAACTCTGTCCCCACTAGCATCCAAAACACAGCATCCAAAGCTTACTTTAAAGACCTCATCAGGCAACATCTTAAGCAAAGTTGGCAGTGCCATGATTGTTACCCAGGCTAGTGAAAGGGGATAAGGTACACATACTAAACCTAGAGTACTTGATAATAGTTTTCAGTCTTACTCACAAACACTGGCTAATCTACAATGTATGTACTGTACCTGTGTACTATGTATGTATTCTACCTATGTTCCAAATTTCAGCTGTACACCACAAATCTATTAATTACCTTTATTTTTAAATTAATATTTTTTTGTTTGTTCTCTTCACTGTAACTGGTGATGTGCTGCATACCACTGTAAAAATATACCTTTTGTAATTTGTGTGTATACTGATCATGTCTAAATATCTAAATGTATATGTAATTTTTCTATGTGAAGCTTTTCTCCCCGGGCCTCTGCTGAAAAAGGGCCTTTTTGGCTCAGTCAGACACCCCCGGTTAACAAATGGAAAATAAAATAAAATAAAAAATAAAAATGTATGTGTATTTTTTGTCAGTGCTGGTTTAGTAGGTCTATGTGTGGCGGGGGGTGTGGTGCAAGTGTTAACCTTCTCCTCTTGACTGTCTGTTCCAGTCTTGGGAGGAGACAGTCCAGTTTGGCAGTATAATTGCATTTCTTGCATATATTAGTGTTTTGTGGTAGGAGGAGAGGGTTGTCTGTGTACATGAAGCAGTTGTAACATTGCCTCAGGATACCCAGATTTGCCAGCTGGACTGGAAAGTACACCTGAAGTTGTACTTTGGTCATGCCTAAATAGTAGGGTGAGCAGCTTAGTCGCTTGGTTGGTGAGAGGTATATAAAGAGCCTTGCCCTGCTGGACAATCAAGTGTCAGGGTATATTAGTGCTTGCTATTAGGTCTAAGCAAGTGCTGGGCTGTAGGATGCTTTTTGAGTGCTTAGGTTGAGAGTTAGACTAGTTTCAAGGGAAAAACTGAAGAGGAGACTTAGTGGAGCCAGGAATAATTTAACCCTAGCTAATCAGCACTGGTGCACAAAACCGTGCAAATGTGGTTTTTATAGCAGGGAAATGAAAGAGAGAGAAATTAGCCCAAAATGGCCAATAAACTACTAACTTCTAGGCTGGAACCACTCCTCCAGGGACAAATAGGCTGCTCAAACACCCCTCTCTCACAGGTGAACAGAGAAACTTCCTTCTATCCAAGTAAGGTATGGGCATCTCAGAAACTTGGAACACAGCCCTGAATTCAGCACTAGCCTGAAAACTGGACTATACTGGCTTAGAAAGGTGGGAAACAAGGACATTTTTTTTTTTTTTTTTTTTTTAAAGATAAGGCAAAAACAGTAAAAAATACACTTACAACAGCTTTAAACAACTACAAATGCCCAGAAAAGGCTATCACACTTTAGTGTGTAGCCTACAACAGTTAATTAAACAAATTATTTAAACAAAAAATGACTTTTTAAAAGTGCAGGCAGTCAAATAAGTACAATATGTGAGAAATAACAAGCTTTTGAATCACAATAAACACTGGAAAATCAGTGCTTAGGCAGAAAACAGTTAAATACAGCAAGAAAATACAGAAAACTGATAATCACTCCAAAGTCTCTCTTCTAAGCTAGAAAGCTTGTATCAGTTTAAGGCTTTCTAGTGCTTCTCAGTAGGTTAGTTACAGGAAAGATGGGAAGCAAGCGCAGATGTGGTCTTTTAAACCAGAAAGTTGAAAGAGATGGACAAACTGTCCAAATGGTCAATAAACTACAATTTCTGGGCCAAAAACCACTCCTCTTGTGGTAGACAGGCTACCTAGTGCTTACCACTCCCACTGATAAGCTAGAAGGCTTTCTTCCAACACAGAAAGGCTTGCGGGGCTCAGAAGCTTACCAACAGTCCTGGATACAGCAACTCTGTATCTAGACTAGGCTAGTTAAAGGAAAGGTGGGAAACAAGCTCAAGTGCGGCTTTTAAACCAGAAAATTGAAAGAGATATAACAAGTTCTAAGGAACAGCCCATGTAATGCTGGGTATGAATCTAGAGTTTGGATATTTTGAATTTAGTATTCATAGTAAAATATTTTTATGTATTTTATGTATTTGAACCAGAAGTACAGTTGCTATTTGCAATGTGTTGATTATTACAACAGAAGTGTGTTAGAAGGATGTTAACAAGATAACTTTGATCTATGTTTCCTGCAGTGGTTTTATGTCAATCTTATCTAGATTGAGAAACCTGAAATTCATATGGTTGAGACCATATGTTCTAGCCATACCTTTCAACAGTACAGAGTTTAACAGAATGCCCAGATTTTTGATTAATATCTTGGCCTGTTTCTCATAAAATTGTGGTTTTCTGGAAAATCATTGGCAAATCTGTGAAGACTGAAGTCAGAAAATAATGACAGACATTTGAGTTTCAGATGTCATACCCTTTAGAAAATTCATGCTAATGCAAAACTTGTTATTCTATCAATTTTCTAAGTTTGTAAGATCAATATTTAAAAAAAAAAACGTCCTTAGTTTGGGACATTCTTCACCCATTATTTATGGTATTGGCCAGATTTCCTGCAATAAGAGGTTGACAGGGATGAGTTCAGCTTCTAAAAACTCAAATGTAAAAAAAAAAAAAAAAAAAAAAAAGATGTTTTTGCAAGGGGTAAAGGCCCCCAGCACACCTCATGTGTGGGGTTATGCCCCCCACTCACCTGTAAGTTATATATACCAACTCTGAGATCACATTACAGTGGGGAAAAGGGTAAATTCCTTGTTTAAGTATTTCTTTGTAGATTGTGGTACAGTGAAGATCAGGGAATTCACCCTTTATCCCATTGTAATGTGAATGTTTGATCTTGGAGTTAATGTATATAATTTGCAGAGGTGTGGGGGGTGCAGGGAGTCTGGCTCCCTACAAAAATGTAGATTTTTTTATATTTGCGTTTTCAGAAAGTAAAACATATGGTCTTGACCATATGAATTTCAAGTTTTTAAAATGTGATACAATGATATAAATCCTCTGCATCCTTCTTAGTTTTGATTATAGTACTAGCACATTTTTATGTACATGCGGTTGCAAATATTGCTTGGCGTAAAGTCTGAGTAACTAAAATCAGCAACATAAATGAATCTGTGATAGTATCCCTGAATATTTGTTTATGACAGTTATTAATTTCATTACCATGATGTACATTTTGCATGTACATGCTGTAGTCAAAATCACCTGCTGTAAACTTCTATATGGCCCCTTCCTCAATAAGTATCATGACATGAATGCATGATGATGTCTATGAGAAGTGCACGTTATCAGGTGGAAAACACTACTAACAATGTAAATGTTTCTGTATCATAACATAGCTACTCCATTCAAATCTATATAGTTTTATATGGCATTGAAATTAAAGATCCTTTCTGTAAACATTTAATTTGTATTAGGTCACCAATTGGATAAATTTGCACATTGCTTAATGATTTATGTTTTTGGACTTCATACTTTGTGTAATGCTTCTCATTGCTCATTGTTGACCGTCAGTGGTCACTGTCAGTAAACAGCAGTTCAATTCCCAAAGCAAAAACTCAAAAATGTATTTTGCATGTGCAAATTTTTTACCCATCACTAGTGAAATGTGACAGGTGCCATTGTACTTTAGTCAGCACTCTTGACATGCAGAAAATGGAGACTTTGTACATATTTCACTGTGGCTCAAAGCGTCAATGCAATGCATTTAGAGGAACAGCACCAGTAATGCTGGTTTGAATCCAGATTAGAGATCATTGTAAGCAAGTGGTCAATCTCATAAGTAACTTTTTTGCTGTGCTTGAACATGATATACAACTGGCAAATTACAGACTGAAACTTGTAACACATGTGTCTAATAAATGCTAACTAAATTAATTGTCCTCTGTGCCAAATGTCAACTGGCAAGTCACAGACTGAAACTTGTAACACAAGTGTCTAATAAATGCTAACTAAATTAACTGTCCTCTGTGTCAAATGTCAACTGGCAAGTTACAAACTGAAACTTGTAACACAAGTGCCTAATAAATGCTAATTAAATTAACTGTCCTCCATGTCAAATGTCAACTGGCAAGTTACAGACTGAAACTTGTAACACAAGTGTCTAATAAATGCTAACTAAATTAACTGTCCCCTGTGTCAAATGAATTAATCATAGCACTGATCATAGTAAATTTAAAGTACACTTGCATTTGTATGATGTTACCGATAGTTCTTGGATAAAATATGACTCATTACAATTAGCAGCATCAGGTGTAAGGAAAATCATTAAGAGGTGAGCAACACACATTTCAACATATGTCTGATCATAGCTGCAGTGTATTTGGAATAGCTGCAGTGTATAAGGAACTGCTGTATATTATACAGAACATTATGTAATGAAAAGCCTGTACAGCTCTTCCTTAGTATGTGTTACAAAGATTACTCAAATCAATGTGAATGAAACTTTTTTCACAGGAATAAATATTTGCCTCAAAATATAAGTCCAATAAAAGAACACCTCAAGTGTGACACATAAAGGCTTGTCACAATTAGATCTATCTCCAATCATTTTCAAATTGTTACACCTCAACTTGCATCCTGAAAATGTTAGCCTTCCTATGGCATTGGCAGTTACTAAACATAATGCAGCGGTTCAGCTTTCCTTTTTGTCATGAGTTTGATTACCAAGTGCTATCAGTCAAACTTTGTGAAAGGTATGTCCACCAAGGCATTATGTCCTACTTAAAGAAAATGTAAATAACAGCAACAGAAAATGACAGTAACATAATAAACAATGTCATGTCATATTCCCTTGTCACAAGAGTCTATTTATGATTGCCATGCAGCATACCAGAGAACATATCTAGAGGTGCCAATATTTCATTTCAAATGTAAACCAGATCTCATCATTAAAAACATTTGATGAAATCACTGTTCAACGTGTCCATACTCTGAACAGCACACATGGCCAATTCTCATTGACATGTTTCATACCTGAAATGTTCTTTGAAGAAATCATATCCAAACTTGACCTCAATTTGTGTGCTTTCTATCATACAAAGGTAGTTGTCAACATTTCCATCATTGCACACATGCTGGTACACATGAAATCTGAACTGGGCTCCAGTTCCCTGTCATTTTTACTAATATTCATGAGAAGACATGGCAGGCAGTGGTAAGGAAGATGCTCCATTTAGAGCCCAAATTTGGTGTCAGGAGGAGTCCAAGATCTTAGCTGGACTCTTAATAAAGGGGTTTCACCTGTAGGCTTTTGCATATTGAATCTCAGTACAAGACAGAGGCTTGTAATAGCTTAGCAAGGGCTATCACCAGAGCAACTGGTATTCCATGTACTGGTGAACAATGCCATCACCATTACAGTGACATGAAAAGGTGCAAGCCAAACCTCTTTAGCCAATGGGAGGAATATCTTAAAACCAATATCCCACCTGATTTCTGCAATTACAGTAACCAATCACCATCCAGTACAGTACAGTGCTTGCCAACACATAGACATTGTTAACTTTTTGTTTTTTGTTTGTTTATGTTTTCTGTTCTGTACAGCTTCTAAAGCAATTAAGGAACTGGGAGGTGCATCAGGAGAGATTGCAACACCCCAGAGAGGAACTCGGTAAGTATGTCTCAGGTATGAATGTTAGCCATATCATAATACATCAGAATTGTAATTCACTTTATACATTTGGATAGTGTCTGTCCATATGAGCTGCACACACACACACACACACACACACACACACACACACACACACACACACACACACACACACACACACGCACACATTTGGGTGTTGCATTAGGCAATATGTAAATCAATGAACCTTTTAGGACCTAATATAAAAATCAATATTTTGTAACCAGTATGTAGCAATAAAGTTGCAGTATTTGTAAATCAACATTTTTTTAAATTGGAATGCATATATCATATCTGCGGTTGTTACAAAACTGATTGCATAATGTCTATAATGAAAATGAGATGAATGTGTCTTTTAAGGCACATGTATGAATGACTTCACATTCATATGTGGACATGCTAAAGGTTTAGATGTTTATATATCAGTTTGGACTGAATGTGAAATATTAAAATTACATGGCATTGATGACATTTTTGGTGTTGTTCCCCCCCATCTTATTTCTCTTTTTTTATTCTTTTTTCTTTTTTTTTTTTTTTTTTAATTTGCATCACAATCCCTGCAGCAATACAAATGATCACCAACATAGGGAGCTAGACTCTCCACAGGGGATTGGATCACCATACATTGATTGGTGACTGTTGTGTCATCAACAAAGGCAGCATGGACACCCAGAACTTTTGGGTCACAACCTATCAGCATTACATCTACAACTCATGCATTACTTGCTCCAACTGCATCAGCTAGCTTGGCCCCAAGGGCTGGTGCAGTTATACCCTAGTGCTAGTTGAGGTGACAATTATGTCACCCATCATGGCCTCACAGGGCTGGGGAAGGAAATTATGGAAAGGGTCCTCACTCCCCACATTGGGAGAATTGAGAAAGTCCTGCATCAAATAGCCAACTCAGTGCTCCTTCTGGCACTTCCCTAGATGTCTGTGACAGAAAACAGGGGACAGTGATGGCAGGTCTGAGTGTGAGGGCTATATTCTCTCTGTACTCATGCTGAATAAAGATGTACTTTCAATGTCCCCTATCTATCCCCAGTCATGATGTCTCCTAGTGTTATATGTCCATCACCAACCCTTTCAGTCTTGTCTGTTCTGTATGTCTGTACCTGTACCTAATCTAAACTACCTACCTAAACTTTCATTTCTAACCGGCTCATGGACAGGATCCCTGTGGTAGTGTGCTCAACAGCCATCTCCCTGCTGTTTCACCTTCAATAATTTCTGGATTTCCTATCTCAATATCTTTACTTGGTTACTCCCCCTCCAGCGAACCGGAATACAGCCCTGAGCAGCACAGTGCAAGAAAGCTAACTGCGAGGGATAGACACTAACCATCTCCCTCCTGTTTCACCTCCAATAATTTCCGGATTTTATATCTCAATATCTCTACTTGGTTATCACCCCTCCAGTGACCCGGAATACGGCCTTGACCAGCACAGTACAAGAAAGCTAACTGCGAGGGATAGACACTAAGTATACAAATATCTCCGTCAAGCATTGAAAGTTTTGTGTAGGGTTGAATATTAGTGTGCAACTGCTAAGTCTGAACACTCCAAACTGCTTTGTGCTTTAATTACCGTGGCTGAGCACTATACCACAGGTTTCTGCTGCCAAACCCATACTCTTAACTCCAGATTCCCAACTAACAAATCCCCCTGCTTACTGTACACCTGGTTATAAACCTCTTGTACCTATATTTGGTATTTAAAAACTGAAAATTGTGTTTAGCCTGACCTCGTTGAGTGGGATAGACTGATTGTTTTTTTTGGGTGATCTAACTTCAGAAGGTGCTGCCCTGCCCCCATGTCTGCCTATCACAGTAAGCGCCAGGTATTATCACTCCTCCTCTGCATTGGGTGCCATTTTTGAATCTGCCTTGTCCCTCACTCACACACAGCTCATGGATAGGATCCCTGTGGTAGCGTGCTCAACAGGTATGTGTTAAAGCTAACTTACTGCACTATTACATCTACATGCTCTATTTAATTGCTGTTTTTGGTTTATCCAAAGTGCCTTTCCCTTTGAGTAGGTGCTTTGAGATATTGGCATCCCACCCTGAATCTATTTTAGTACTGCATCCGACCAGAATACTTATAAATGCAATGGTAAATTTTGTAGCTGAATCCCCATAGTGTAACAAGTTTAGAGTGTAGAAAACTTGCTTTATTTGATAGAGGATTGTGCGATATATGAAGCTTCTGTTAGAGCGATGTCTTTATAAGATTGTGTTCTTTTTCTGCTCTTTGTAATGGCCTGAAATGTCTGTTCGATAGTCTACTATATGGACGCTAGTGTACAATGCTAGATTCAGGCTATCATTATAATTATAATTGATAAGTCTACCTAAAACTGTCAGCAACATATCTTTTTTAACTAAATATCCACTGTGGTTTCAACGAGGACTGCTGTTAGCACTAGCGAGCTTACTGGGTGTGAGTTGCACCGCTTGCATTAATTGCACTGCGTAGGCTAGTCTTCTGTAATTCTGACCCCTTGCAATCTTTACATCACATGAATTTGTATTACCTGCATCTGAATTTTTAACTGGAAATTAGTTAATAATTAGGAATATTTGTTAAACCTCTAACTGCATTCTAGCTATCACTTGTGTTAATATTAGAAATGCTACACTAGTATGGCTGCCAGGTGTTTGTAGCTCAGTAATTAATGCATTTGTTTGCTCTCTGAACCAAACGGCTGCCCGGACAGTAAATATTACAGTTATTTAATCTGCAGATGTCTGCGTTTGTGTAACTGTGAACTTTGATTCCTCTTTTCCTCCTTTACTAATGGGATATTGTTTAGCTCCCTAGCCATCTCCCTCCTGTTTCACCTCCAATAATTTCTGGATTTCCTATCTCAATATCTCTACTTGGTCACCCCCCTCCAGTGATGGGAATATGGCCCTGACCAGCACAGTACAAGAAAGCTAACTGTGAGGGATAGACACTAAGTATGCAAATATCTCCCTCAATCATAGAAAGTTTTTTGTAGGGTTAAATATTAGTGTGTAACTGCTAAGTCTGAACACTCCAAACTGCTTTGTGCTTTAGTTACCATAGCCGAGCACTATACTGCAAGTTCCTGCTGCCAAAACTATACTCTTTCCTCCAGATTCCTTACTAACAAATTCCCATGCTTACTGTACACCTGGTTATAAACCTCTTGTACCTATATTTGATATTTAAAAGCTGAAAATTGTGTTTAGCCTGACCTCGTTGAGTGGGATAGACTGATTGTTTTTTTTGGGCGATCTCACTCCAGAAGGTGCTGCCCCGCTCCCTTTATACCTATCCACACCTGTATCCATCCCACCAAAACCCCACCCCTTCCTGTTTCACTAACCAATCCTCTACTATTCCTTACTATCACCCCTTTACTTACATTACCTTTCAGCTCCTATACTTAAACCTGCAGTACCCATCTTATACCCTTAGCCTATATTTCCATTGACAACCTTTACTCCTAACTTCCTTTTGTTAAGCTCATACTACCTTGCTCTCTCATAACTTACCTTCCTAATACATTACTCCTTCTTACTCTTACAGACTATGTCTTCACTTACTGTATCTGTTCTCATCCTACCCCCATTTACTCTCCTTCTCCTAGTAATGTCCCATCCCTATGTACTATCCCCTATCATAATAACTCCTACATACCCCTATTCAATCTCTCATGCTGCTCATTTCTCTGTTATCATTTCTTCATCCATCCTTTCTCTAAACACTCCACTCCCTAAAATAAAAATTTCACCTACTTATCCTTTAAGTTCCCAAAGCAAGCCCAAACGTTGCCACTACCAAATAACATTTTGAAAGTTCTACCATCTACTACTGAGCCTTCTTCTATCTGGTGATATACACCCTAACCCTGGACCTATCTCCTCCCCCACTTCATCCACTCCTCCCCACCTAACAAACACATTTCCTTCTGCTCTATCAACACTCACAGTATACTAAACAAAGTCTGTGAACTTCATGCCTGGATAAGTGATCATAACCCTGATATTGTCTCCTTGACCGAAACCTGGTTAAAACCACATATCCCAGATAATGACATCCT
>NC_056732.1:1162304858-1162319858 GCF_019279795.1 Protopterus annectens | reverse complement strand
ATATGGTATTGAGTTGGATGGTGAGTATTTCCAGTAAGTTTAAATACCTGTTATTGGTTTCCTGGGTCATAGATGGGGACCAATAGTTTGCAGTGAAGTGGTATGGGATTTAACCTACAGTAATTTGATCATGGCGAAGCTCAAGTGTATTGCCCTGTTTGACCAGCCTTGAGATATATTCATTTTTGATGTAAATCAAGACACCTCCACCTTTAGTCCCTATCTGTGTAGTAGCTGGTTTAAATGCATGGAAGGCATTATAACCTTGAACAATTGATGTGCTATCCACAGCTTTAAACAGTGTCTCAGAGGCCAGACAGACATCAGCGTGTTCTAAGGTGAAGAGAGCTTCTATGAAGTGTTTTTTTTGTTGTTGTTGTTGTTTAGACTACTAGCATTGAGCAGTAACACCTTTAGATTTTCTTGGTTTTTATTTATTATGTTGGAAGCACTTTCAGTTTGTCATTGCCTAAGAAAGGCACTATGGGGGAGGACAAAGTTTTAGCTAATATTCAAAAGCCTTTAGTGGAGAGGTGCAGACCATCCATGGCAAAGCAGCATGGTCTGTTAAGCCTGTCCTTTCATGCTGACAGATATTGTACTTGTTAGAATTGCACCAGAAACTAAGACAATTATTAAAGTCAGTCATCTTTTGTTCTTATTGTGGTATCATCCTTGGAGAAGGTATAATTCTGCTCAATGCTAGGCTAATACCAGCCTGGGACACATATTGCAAGATCGCCATGATATCTATCTTCATATAGTTTAAGGAGGTATGTCTCAGATCATTTACACCTACGTGGACTATGACTATGTCATACTGGTACCTGTGGTCAAATAACCTGAGTGCATGTGTGATGTGGTGGATCCTGCCCCCTGATAAGCAACTGACCATGCCTTTCTCCTTACTCAGCCTGGTGAGGGGACATCACTGTGTTTCATGATTGAGTCTCCAATGACCAGAATGTTGGATTGTGTGGTGGCTTGTCGTATGGGTTAAGAAGTAGAGTCTCCATGACATGTAGCTGTATGTGTTGATGTGGGTGTTGTTTTCAAAGAGTGCATTTGGAGCTGCTGAGGGTATTTGTTACTTCTACTTCATCTAGGAGGTCTTTGGGGTTTAGGAAGGTTACATGTAACTGCCTCAGCATATGTGGGCCTATATGTCTGCTTTGAATTGTGTGTGATGGGTGCAGCATGTGTACTACTGATAACCCTATAGACATTAGGAGTGCTCTTATGTGAGAGCTTTGCCTACAATGACATTGTGTAAATACATGAGAAAGAACTGGTTCTCAGAAAACATGAGTCAATTTCTACATTGCCTCTGGATGTCCATATTCACTAAGCTGGTAACAGAGATAGTGGGAAAGTTCATATTCAAGGCAACAAACCCTTTTTATTTATTAGACAGTTGGAGTGAGAATATAAAGTGATGTCAGGAGTATCTGGTTTGCAACTCTGGGGGCAGTGCTTGTCACTGCAACCTAGTTTAGCTGTGTGCAACTAGGTATTTGAGAAATTTCAGTAGTGCTTTTACAGGAAAAATGTCATCTCAAGAGTCTATTCAGGGTACTGCCAAACACTTGAAGAGAAACTAATAAGTAGACCCTGATGATTTATGGATGAAGTATTTAGGAAAATATTTTTAAGTTAGGTTATACACCAGGAAATTAAGCAGGATATACTGAAAATAAAGAATTAGCTTGACAAGAATGATGGAAAGAGGGGAGTCGCCTGAATGGCTACTGTTTGGCTGCTACCAGTGTTGGTTTCTCCACAGTTTCACCCTGCTGGGATACAATTCTTCTTCTTTGCTTCTTTAAACCAGAAGCAAAACAGTATTACAAATTCCAAGGTGAGAAGCAGGTCACAAGCTATTTGGTTATCCACAGTCTTATCCCAGATGATGCATGTGTCTGTAGGCTTGTTGCAGCCTTTTCTCGGTATATGCCTTAAATAGCAACCTGACCAATCAGAAAAGTCAAACACAGGCACTCACTGCCCAATCAGAAGCAGTCAAGAATCAATGCACTCTGCTCCTTCTCTCACCAGGAGTAAAATATAAGCACAAATTCCAAGCTGGCAACTATGAAGAAGTTATTAGGCTTTCTGATGATCAGCAGCCTCCAGGAAATCATGTTCCTGTGCTCTTTCTCTCACCAGGAGCAAAACAGAGGCACTAATCCCAAGATGGCTACTAAAATGCAGAATGTGGGCTCTCTAGTAATTAGTGGTCATGGAGCAGATACTGCAGATTTTAAAGGTAAGATGGAAACAATGGTTTAATATCTTAAGAGCTGCAGTATGCACTCAGCAGTTAGATATGGAAGAGGGGGGGAGTAACTTAAGCTTTTGTTATCTAAGTAGAGAGGCACTAATTTTAAAAGAGTAATATAGATTAGAAGGTGGAAGGGCACTTTGTATTCTGGCTCTATGGACTACAGTGGGATGACCAATAAATTCAAACAGCTGAATGGGAGTGATTTCACAAAATGATGATTTTGTGTTTACTCATGATAGTCAATGGAAAAGGGGAGGGAAGGAGATACGTGGTCAAATTAAAAGAAGGGGCAGGGAACAAGAAATACAGTTTAGTTTACAAACACAACAGCACAGTGGGAGGGTGGTAAAAACTTAATTTCTGTGTGACTAACAAGAGACACAGCTGTGTTCTCTTTCCTAATTTAAATATACAGTTAAAAGGAGAATACAAGAAAAACACAGTGTAATGAAAATAAATCACAATATACAAAATAGACGAAGGCAATGAAGAAATGCAAAATGCAAGAAAGGAAAAATAAACTAACCTTTCCCTCACAGCAAGTTGTGACAGAGTCTTTGTGAGCTTTTCCAGTAAAGCCTTGAAATGTTTTATTTTACCCCTTAAATAGAAAGTTACATCTTGCCACTCCTATAGTGCCTTTTTTAGGCAAGGTTCAAAAGACAAACCCACCACCATAATAGTTACAGCTAAGCAACAACTGAGGATAATGCTACTCAACGCTAGAAGTCTAAACCTCAAAATGTACTCACTCAAGGCACTTCTTAAAATGGAGAACATCAATATCTGTGCAGTGACTGAAACTGGTTCAAGGCTCCAGAGAGCACCCCTGCATTACCAGGATATAACTCATATCATACCTATCAACCATCTACCCAGGACCTGAACACCAAGGGTGGACGTGTGTCCATATTCATTAAAGATATCCACACCTCCTGGCTAGTTGCCCAATATAATGCATTTGAAATTATCCAAGTGCAACTAACTCTGGGCAAAACTGCAATCCATATTGTAGCTTGCTACAGATCCCCCACCATGCCCTGGGATTCCCACTCCTCTTTTCGTGATATACTGGAAAATATTAGGGTTCAACCAAACACCCTAATAATGGGCAATTTCATCTACCCTACCATTAATTGAGAAAACTACTCATGTACCAACTCCTTCACTCAACAATTTCAAGAATTCACAAACTCCAGTGCCCTGGATCAACTCATCCATACCCTCACAAGGGGAAATAATATCCCAGACTTAGTCATTACCAACATGAGTGACCAGTCTTCTTTACCTGAAGTCAACTCCTCGTTGATCAGATCAGACCATAAGCTAATCACCATAGATATCCACATCCCGCCGCCCATTAAAGAAACCACTGTAAAAAAAGGTCCCCAAAGCCAACTTCATGCTTCTTAAGACAGAAGTTGCAAACTTCATGACACCAATGCAGATGGGCAATGCAGTTATGACTGCCGAATCTTATACAAATGCACTCTATATGCACTTACACGAGTGCATGGATCGTGCTATCCCTAGCAGAGCTAAGATGCTATCCTCCAAAACATGGAAGACAATCTGGTGATTCCCTGCTATAAACAAACAATACAACAGGAGGAAGAAACTGTTGCAAAAGAGAGTAAAATCCCAAGAGTGGAAGAGCTCCTTAGTCAGCCTCAGCAAGAAGCTGAGATCCCTCATAAATTCCTCCAAAGCCAGCTATGAAAACAAGATTGCCATTAACTCTAAGGACAATCACAAAGCATTCTACACCTATGTCAAGAATCTCAGTGGGAACACTCAGATCTGCTCTAAGTTGCAGCACAGTGGCATGAAGATTACGGAACCGACTGATTTCACCAACATCCTGGTTGATAGGTTCAGTGCCAAATTTACCCCCCCTCACACCCCAAAGGGCCCATATCCATACTGGAAGAATGCAGTGACCCTGCAATCACAACTGAGCAGGTAAAAACTGTGCTATCCAAAGCCAAGAACACAGCATTCATGGGACCGGACAACATCCCAGGCTGCATTCTACATGAACTTCAGAATGAACTGCCCCCCCCACCCCCACCCACCTAAGCACTATGTTCAACTACAACCTCACGTCAGGCTTTGTACCCGCTGAATGGCACATGGTAACAGTTATACCACTCCAGAAAGGGGAAGTCACCACAGACCCCAGGAACTATCACCCTATTAGCCTGACAAGCCTGGTTTGCAAAGCCATAGAACATATCATCATGGAACTCATAAACAAAGACATTGGTAACCTCCAGACTGTGGACCTCACCCAGTTCAGGTTATTGAAGGGCAGATCATGCCTCCTGAACCTGATTGACTTCTTTGAAACATTCACAAAGTCATAGACGAGGGTAAGGCAGTTCACACAGCCTATCTTGACCTCGCCAAGGCTTTTGACACCATCCTCCATTCTGGAATCATAGATAAACTCACTAAACCGGGTATAAATCCATACGTCACAAGATGGGTTGCCAGTTGGCTCACCGATAGAACCCACACTATGAAAGTTGCAGAATCCAAATCTGACTTCAAACCTGTGACAAGTGGAGTACCACAGTACTCAGCCCTGGGTCTTCTCCTGTTTGGTATCTACTTCTCTGAAGTACAGGCTAACAAAGAGGGCCTCTGGCTGATGAAGTTCACAGATGACTGCAAACTAGTTGTCACAGTCGAGTATCCAAATGACGTGAACATATTACAGAAGGGCCTCACCGAGACTGATGCCTAGTGCCAGAGCCACGGCCTCAAGCTCAATGCCAAAAAGTGCATTGTCATCCCCTTTGGTAAGAACTCGGTACCTTGAACTACCACATAGGTGGCAGTCCACTTAACAGTGAAAGTGTGATAAGAGACCTTGGGACTCAGGTGGACAGTAGTCTCTCCTTTGATAATCACATCACCACAGTAATCAGGAAATCCTTCTACGTGGCACACCTCATCATGAAAGGGTCATTATTCCCCTCTACTCGGGTCTCATTAAACCCATTATTGAGTACAACGCCCCTTTTGGAATGTAACTCACAAGACATCTGCAACAGCTGGAAAGGCCACAAAAATACCTCACAAAGAGAGTTATGGGACTCAAACAGATGCCCTATGCTGACCGTTTCAAAAAACTCCAGCTTTACTCTGTAGCATATCACCTATTCCAAGGTGATCTCTGCCTGACATACAAAGCTATGTCAAACCTATCTATATCAAGCAGAGTTCCTCACTAGCACTCTTCAAGAAAAATCTTGAAGAGTGGATGGGAAATTGGAAATTCACCCCAGGGATCAGTTCTGTGGCTCTGCTCGATAGGGGCACTGGAAAATAACCTTTTTGGGTGGCAAAAGCCATGGAACCTTGTTGGCTAGGCTTTCACAGAACCTTGGGCCGATAGCCTAGTACCTACCTATGAACCTATGAACCTATACATATATATATATATATATATATATATATATATATATATATATATATATATATATATGTATCTCTCTCTATCTATCTGCATCTCTCTCTATCTATCTATCTATCTATCTATCTATCTATCTATCTATCTATCTATCTATCTATCTCTGTCTATCTATTTATCTGTCTATCTCTCTCTCTATCTCTCTCTATCTATCTATCTATCTATCTATCTATCTATCTATCTATCTATCTATCTACTACTCTCCACTTCACCAACACGTTTGACATACATGCTATTGTGAAATGGGCCATACAACATAATTAAATTGTTGTCACACACACTGATGTGATGATATGCAAATTCCCCAAATTATTTGTAGAAGTACACTTGTATCTGCTGACGTAGTGGATAGCTATGGTGCTCTCCTACACATTCCTTTATTCTTCCCTCTGTGTCCTACCCGCTGTTTGCCCCCCATTTTCACCACTCTCCTATCAATCCTTTTTCACATGTTTAATCTAGTCAAAAATAGAATCACACATAATGCACATGGCCCAAGATTTCCCATAAAACAATCACATTGCTTTTGTTCTTCAGCAGTTGCATGATGCTTGACATCATGCAGCAGTGGCAAATGATAGTAAATAGTCCTTCACATACTATGGCAAAAAAAATGAAGGTATGACATTCAACTGCACTATTGCAGTTCTTGTTGCACAACTGTTCTTGGCCTCACTGAGCTACAAAAATAATGATTGCTAACACTATGAGGAGGCAATTACCCTTATATGTTTAATAAGCTGCAGGATGTAATGTACACCTTGTGGGATGTTACAATTCTCATTGCTGTGATGAAGCCTGATGCACAAATGCCCCCTTGCTTTAAACTTTTGTCATTGTCTTTTCAAATGTGTGAGTTTCACTACTTAAACAATGACTTCCTGTGTGGTCTACTCAGGTAATGCTCAAGTCTGCTGAATGCTGGTGCAGATTGTTAACTGTTTTAAATCCAGGTTATTTCTTATTTTTTTTCATATAAAATATTTATGAAAGTATTGTCTTCATATGTTATTAACCAATCAGTATCTTACTTATGTCTTAATCATTGTTCCACTATCCTTGCTCCCTATTTGAAGCACTTTGCTACACACAGAATGACAGAATGATTATATTACAAGCAAAAGATTAATACACCACAAAGATGGACTGAAATGGCTCGTAATCCAAACTCTTTCCTTCCTCTGTCTATCTGTCCCTTTCTCTCGCTCTCCACTTCCCCTGCTCTTTATCTCTCTCTCTCTCTCTCTCTCTCACTCCCCACTTTCTATCCTGTCAATATCTTGTCCTCAGCATTTGAGCAATGCTTGGCATCTAACACCAGTGTTTTTTGTCTTCAACCACATTAGTATGCTTCCCCTGCACTTCTGTGCTTAGCCTTACTGTGCTATGGACAGAAAGACTGATTGCACTATGTGGAGACAGTTATTATCCTATGCTGAAAAAGGCTGCAGAGTTGAATGCACATCATATGGGATGTTTCAATTGCCATTACTGTTATGAAGTATGTTGCAAACATATTGCCTTCTTTCAATATCTTTTCATTTTACCTTCAAATGTGTGTGTTTAAACACCTGAAATGTGCCCTGCTTTGTGGTGTGATTAGTTAAGTCTAATGTCTGTAGACTGTTGATTCATATTGCCAGGTGTTTGAATCCAGCATCAGTTCTAAAATTGTGAGCATTTTTATTTCTCATAACACTTTTCCTTGGTAAATAATGGATACATATGTTATTCCACAAACAGTCTTCTGCCTGGTCCTCTGTGTGGTTAACAATTATCCTAAGCCTGTTCATACCTATCCAGTCATAAGTGCATGATATACAGGCAAAGCCAAAATTAATGAGGGGACAAATTCATAAACATTAAGCCCAGGTTATATTCATTGTTCCTACACACTTAGAAGGTGCTAGGATAAATTATTTAGCATTAGCATGCAGTTTTCTGAAGAATATGAAGACTGACACATATATGTATGTTATGTTTTGACTTCAGTATTCAATGATGTGATAGAAAAAATGCACAAGGAACACAACAACATGTCTTAAAACGTGGAAGGTCAGCAAATACAAGGAGTGTATAAGTATGCCTTAGTACAATCTATATAATGAAACTTTTCTGCAATTATCACAACATATATGCAAATGATGACACAGAAAACAATATTATACCCACCTGTTCTGAAATGGCTCAGAATCAAAACTATCTACATGTCTTTACTCCTTATTTGGGCAAAGCTTCTCATGGAGCGCAAAAGAAGACCACAACCAATTCCAGTTCTAAGTTCAAATCTCAGAAAATAATTATGCATGCAATACTACTTTGCCATCATTCATGTAACTGAGCTTGTTAGCAGTCTACTTCAGTAAGCAATTCCAACAAAAAGAAGTAAGGCCATTGACTTGAATTACTTGTAAGTAAGGCCATTGACTTGAATTACTTGTGTATATGTTAATGGCTTGTTGTAATCAAGATATAATTCGTTCACATTGATGCTGTTTAATCAATACATACTGTAAATTAGGTTTCCACTTCAACACATTAGACTCACAATTCATGTACATTGGTGTGGTTCTTTTGGACATACACACTTGCTGAGTAATATTAAGTTGTTTACTGTCATATGTTTGACATGCATGTTTTGTATTTGCATTGCATATTGTACACACATTGTAAAATATTCACAGTGATGCACCAGATAATTAAAATTTGCATACAATGATCCTGAGCTGAACACTCAGGAATGCTTGGGTGTCATTCCACTGTTTCTCAACAGTGATTATCATCCATTATTTAAATGGTCAGCTTACTGTTTTGTGAAACACCAATAAATTGTTCACACTACAACAATCCCCAGGAATGAAGTAATGCATGAGCTATTTCTGTAGTATTTAATGAAGTGTGGTTAACACATTGCCTGCCTGTCAAGACACATTCCTATACAACCAGATATGATGTACACTTAATATATGTTCTGTTTATCCCCTGTAGTAAAATTTCTCCTGTGGCACTACAGATTGATACAATTTACTCTACCTTGTTTACTTAGATACATAAGTGTTCGAATCCAGCAGTGACTTACTAGTGCGTGTGTGTGTGTGTGTGTGTGTGTGTGTGTGTGTGTGTGTGTGTGTGTGTGTGTGTGTATGAATTTAGTGCTAAGTAGGAATGGCTTAACCAACACATCTGAGGAGTACACTTCCACTTAGGGGAAACATTTATAGTGGGAAAAGGCTCCTCCATCAAACTGATTCCCTTTTAGTCCAAGCATCTGTTCTGCAACATACTGATGAGTACATCTGTTCAAGTGTGCTATATTCTCACATTTGTAGTAAGAATTCTCCTGTGGCTCAGATAAGTAGGTGTTTCAATCCAGCAGTGACTGACTAGAGGGTGCGCACACGTGTGTGTGTGTGTGTGTGTGTGTGTGTGTGTGTGTGTGTGTGTGTGTGTGTGTGTGCGTGTGTGTGTGTGCGTGTCTGTGTGCATGTGTGTGCGTGTGTGTGTGTGTGCATGTGTGTGTGTGTGTGTGTGAGTGTGTGTGTGTGTGTGTGTGTGTGTGTGTTTGTGTTATGTGACTGATTCTAGTACTAGCTAGCACTGGCTTCACCAACAGATGTGATGTATAAATCTACACCAGGAGAGGTCTCTCCCATCAGTTTCAGTGAGGTTTAGGCTAAACTACTTTGAAACACACTGATGAGGTTATCCTTTTAAATGTGCTCTCACACTTGTAGTAAGTTATCTCCTGTGGTGTGAGCAACTAATACATGGTTTTCTTGACTATGTACTTAGGTAGGTATATTTTCTTATCCACGAATGATTGACTAGTATGAATGTGCTTGAATCTATTGCTAGGTTGGACTGCCATAACCAAAAGACGTGATGTGTAAATTTACACCAGGAAGGGGTTCACTCATCACATTCTGTCCCTTTTAGGCTACACACCTGCTTTGCAACACACCAGTGAGGTCAACCTTTCAAACGGGTTCAGTCTCACATTTGTAGTAGAACTTCTCTTGCAGTTTATGCACAATTCTCTGAATTGTGTACTGAGGTAGGTTTTCAAATCTAGCAATGTGTGTGTGTGTGTGTGTGTGTGTGTGTGTGTGTGTGTGTGTGTGTGTGTGTGTGTGTGTGTGTGTGTGTGTGTGCGTGTGACTCTAGCACTAGGCAGGATCGGCTTAATCAACAGATGTGATTTGTAAATTTACACCAGGCACTTCCAATACAATGATGATGTCATACCTTCAAATATGTTCTGTGTTATGCTAGTGGTAAGACTTCTCTTGTGGTACATGCAGTTAATGCACAGTTCTGTAGAATGTGCACTTTGATAGACAGTTGAATAAATCCAGTATGATCAACATGATCATGATCAAACTTTACACACTAGCTGCAGACCAGCTACCTGGTGACTTTCTACAACTAGCTGCTACTTCCATCGCTTACCCTATATCTATTCTCATTAACCATTCTATCTTTGAACAGTATGTACCACTCCTCTGGAAAATATCTCATGTCATACCCTTACATAAAGGTGGTCCCTCTACTGATGTATCCAACTGAAAACCCATAGCCATTGTGTTACCACTTGCCAAAAATGTATACACAAAGAGATCTTAGACCACTCTCTGTCAAATAATCTTTTATCTAATACACAACATGGCTTTCAACCTAGGGATAGCACCAGTACAGCTCTAATTAGCTTTACTAATACCAGAAATCAACTCAAAAACAAGGAACAACTAGTGTCTGCTACCTTTCTAGATATGTTAAAAGCATGTGACACTTTATCTCATCAAATACTTCTCAATAAACTGGCTTTCTACCACTGCATCTCTGAAGCCCCAAGCTGGTTTCATAGCTACCCAGCAGATAGGAAACAAGCCACTTTATGGGGCAAAACACTCACCCCTTAGCTCCCTATATGAGTAGGAGTCCCACAAGGATCTATCCTTGGCCAGTTTTATTCACAATTTTTACGAATAACCTGAACTCCTCAGCAAACCCAGCCTCAATCATACAATATGCTGATGATGCTTCCCTAATCTGCTCTGCCCCCTCTATCAAGGAACTCCAAGAAAAATACCTAGGCAGCCCTCCAAAATCTTGAAAACTACTTAACAGCCCATCAACTTATACTTAGCCCCAATAAAACTAAGCTTATGGTCTTATAATACCTCAGCAATAACCAACCAACCACCTATCTCTATTTCGTTCTCCAATGGCACAGAAATAGAACCCGTTGAACATACAAAACTTCTTGGTGTCACAATTGATAGTGGACTTGTCTGACAAACACCTTGCACTAAGAATTAAACAGGTTCATGTCAAACTAGGCTCCCGCTATAGGGCTTAATCATATCTTACTGATAATGCAAGACTCGCAACAGTCAGACCTTATCTCTTATCTTCCCTGCTCTACTGTTCACAAATATTTACTAATCTTCACAAATCTGAACAGAATAGCCTTGAATCCTGCTGTAACAAAATAGCCAAATTTGCCAATAATCAGTCTCAAAGATCTCACCATTGCACTGACCTTCTTCAGCTGAACTGTTTAGAGTTCTCACACCTGCTTACACTGACTCAATTACTAACTGCCCATACAGTCTTATACAAACCTGACAACTGCCAAGCTCTATCTGACCTTGTTCAGCTCTACACTAACCTAAAATCTCTTAGGTCTGCTGATAAAGTATTGCTGAAAGTTAACAAAACCCAAAACTATCACGGTGTCTCCGTATACTCACATATCATTGCCAAACACTGGAATTCTCTACCTCAACATATTCTATTCATCAATGATACACATTCATTTAAACAATCCCTAAAGGAATATTTCACCAAAGATAGGCTTTACTCATGTTCTCCACCAGGCTAACTAATCTAACCCCTTACTGGCTAACTTTCTTCTCTCCACCACCCATTGTCAATATTTCTTGGCAATTGAGCCTTCTTAGCTTCAGTTTGTGATATTTTAATCCTGAAAAAAAATATATACGTATATATTTTATCTATTATTTATGTAGATATATATATATATATATATATATATATATATATATATATATATATATTTGTATTTTCTGTATGAATGATATAAGGTTATATGCTTTTAGATACGATGTCAAGGAACTTGTGTTTGAAATCCTATTGTAATTGTCATATGTACAAATGTATAATTATGTAATCTTCCTTGGAGCTTTTATGCCCGGGTCTCCACTGAAAACAGGCTTCTGGCCCAGTCAGACACTACCCAGTTATCAAATGTAAATAAATAAATAACACAATGTGAATGTAGTGACATAGAAAACTACCTTATCCAAAATTCCCCAAATCTTTCCATCGGTTTAAGGTCCAGCATAAGCATTTCAACACATTGAAAATTCATCACATTCAAATATGCGCTTTGTGACATTTGAAGTAAGATGCCTCCTGCGGCACGTGCACTTAATATAGACTTGTATAACATGTGAAATATGCAGGTGTTCAAATTTGATAATATATATGTGCAAAGCAATAGTGATAAGCATGAGTGGATTACCCAACAGCTGTTGATATGGCTGACTCGCAATTGTGTGAACACTAACAGCACTAACATTTTTTGAGGGCTCAAACTACATTTTAGGGGAGCCATAACCATTAAAACACACTACTGATGTAATCTGTTCAAGTGTGTGCTTCATGACAAATCAGATAAGATTATTTCTGAGACATCAGTGGGTGATATACAGTTGCATGAATGACCTCAGGCAAATTTTGAGTCTGCCAAGGTGTGACTACTAAGTGTGTCACAGAATGCTTATAGGCAGGGATTTGCTTCATCAAAAGGGATGATATTTACAATATGACTTATTGGAAACATTACAATCATGGAGAGAAAGGGCTGATTTTATACTTACTTGAATGGAAGGCATGTGTATTGAAACAGTGTTTTGAGTGTTTTTTTTTTTTTTGCATGGCAACTGCATTTTGAATTCTTGTGTGGCATCATCTGTTGGTGCACAGGGCAGGAGTAATTTATTATGCATTGCATTGGCATACTCAACTCCAGTGGTGTATGCCTTATATTATTTTGTTCATTATATATTGGTTAAAGGCAAGCATGGCTTATTCAACAGAACTTGATGTGGGTCATGCTGCAAAGTGGTCACAAAGTGTGACAGAAACCATGCTATGATACTTTGTTTTGGTACTGTGATGAAACGGTGATATTAATGCATTAATTGCTGTACTTCCTTATGAGCATGCCCTGTATAGTGATGTATTAGTCACTTGCCATTTAATACAAAGCATGTTAAGGAATCAATATTATAAAATAGTTATTGTCATTTATTGTTATTTGTTCACAGCTTCTTAGAATTTGCCTTCAGCAGCATGGCTTTGCCAACATCCACACAATGGAGGTAGTGACCAATGCACAGGGGATACCAGGGTACAGCTGTTGTATATGAATTGAAAATTTTCAACAGGTCACTTACTACTTGATGTTAATGTTGCACCTGTTTCTAAATTATAGTTGTGTATTGTCATGCAGGTATTACAAATGTGTTGTACAAGGGTCAGTTTGGGGCATATTGTGATTTACAACACGGTGCTATACTGCATTCAGAGGTGTGCTTTATCAGACTATATTTAAATGTTTATGTCTTATAGCTGAAGCAGGTTACACTGCCAAAACAGCTTTATAATCTAATGACATTGAATCAGTTCATATAGCAAATATCATCACACAATACTGCCAGCAAATATGTTTTCTTTTTTGGCTTCATCTATGGGCTAAATATCCATGTGTGGCTTTCCTTTCGCACATACCAAGATCATGCCCATAGACACATACTGATATTCCTACACACACACCCAGATGTAAATGAACTGCATCAACATGACATTTGACTTGAAGAATTTGCATTTTAATACATCACATGACCATGTCCCCATTTCTTGATGTACATGCCATCTGTCATAGTTAGACATCTGTAACAATGCATTGCAGCATAGTCTTTTATTACTATGCTGTACAAAGTGAAAATTGTTTTTCTTTGTCAGGTCCTTCTGAATTGCACTACATAACTATGTGGGATGCATTAGCATTATGCATTTTGCTGTCACAATTGATTGTTTCCACTATGACTATTTGTATGGGAAGAACTGTACAGTGTGTCCCCATTTTTAGGTAAGGGTAATTTTCCAATACAATTCTATTGCTTAGTTTATACATTTAAGGAAAGTATGAGTTAAATTTGTTTAACTTGTATGTCTAATAGGATTATAGAATCATAGTGTCATAGGAGGTTACTAGGATAAAGTCTCCAGGGCCCTTACAAGCCTAGCCAAGTCATCATACACTAATTTTTTTCTATTTAAAATGCTGCCTTTTTTAATTTCCCGATGCATATAATAATTATGGTGATATTCCCAAACTCTGCACTACCTGCGGTATATGCAATGCTCCCTACTGTTTCAGCTTTCCTTGTAAACTATCATCATACATCTTTACTGTCCCTATAATTCATCAACTTTTCTAGTTTTGTTTCATTTTAGCTCTGCTCCTCTTAATCATTTATAAAATGTGGTGACCTTGTTGGAAAATGGCAAATTATACTTAATAGTAGTTCATGACAGTAATTACAGTTATAGCCTTCCTTTCTTGTTGACAAATGTATAATAAAGTCACACTCATCTCCTTCTGTCAACATTTCAGTTTTAAATTGTCCCTGAGTGTCCCTGATTATTTATGCAATTCTCCCTAACACTGCTTAGGTGGGTTTGAATATGAATCCATTTATAGATTACAGTTTCTTCTCCTGTATTCCAAGTTGCCCTATCTGTAATTGTGCCATTTGTGCATATTCACCTACTGAGATTATCCATGTTTACTTTTTCCTTTGTTTATACTGTGTACACGAGCAGTGCTGCAACTCATAATGTCCACTAGCTTGTGTTCTGGCCATGAGCAGGTGCTGTTTGACATTTATGGTTTCTTAGCATCTTACATATTCAATGAGCAATGCTGCTCATCATGCATTGATGGCTGATTGTATAAACTTTGGAGTGATGCATACATGCTTGTTAATGAATCCCAGCAAAAGTCTATTTACTATGAAAAATTCAGTCTTCACGGTCTTCACAGCAAATACACTCTGCTTCAGTTATTTATATTTCTTGGAAAACCATAATTCATTAACCTATATATTGAGAACCATTTGATCTTAGCTCCTTCAGCTGTTAAGAA